>NC_053027.1:369234662-369426283 GCF_003073215.2 Triticum urartu | reverse complement strand
AATGTGAACCATTCGTTTGCTTAACTCCAAAGCCATTCTCACAACAAGATCGGATAGAGAATAAAAAGTTTACCTTCAATTCAAGCATGTGTGATCAAATATTTAATTTGTTGTTGAGTAATAATTATATTAGAATTCTTGATCACCATGTTGAGCCATCTGTCCAGGGACGAATGTATTGTAAGTTTCATGATTCGTCCAAGCATAATTTTTGTCGGCGTTCTGGGAACGGGGGTCCCTAGACTTGCCTGCCTGCGGCCTGCGGCGTGGCTCGAGTGGGGGCCCAACGCGGCCCATCTTCATCAGCTCAAGCTCAAGACCCTCGCGAGGGGCCAAGCCTCGTGGGGCGGATGACAGGAAGCTTCCTCAAGAGCAGCCTCATCAGGCAGGCTCACGAGGAGGCGGAGAGATCAAGGCAGGGGTACCTCGCAAGGATCCCGTGATGCAAGCCATGACGATCAAGGCCAGGCGGGCGCCAGCCTACGCAGGGTCCTTGTTTCCCCTTTGGTGCAAAGGGGGCAAGCACAGGCCAAGGTATCAGGAAAAGGTTGCCATTCCGGTGCAACAAGACCAAGACCAGCAGAACGGCAGGACAGAGGTCACCGTGGAGCCCAAGACGGTGTCATCACCAGTGCTTTTGGCAGCCGAAGACCACCTTTGGTCTGCATAACTTGTACTAGATGTTCCCCCTCAAAATGGCCAATTGTTGGCGCCCTTCCCGCTCAATTATTCGGGGAGAGGCCCAGGGCCTCTATAAATAGAGCTAGCCACCATAGAGTAGAGACATCTAGACACCCAGAGAACATCGAGAGATCTGGTAGAACCCTAGCAGAGAGAGAGAGAGAGAGAGAGAGAGAGGCGACGGAACTCACCCTAGCAGTTCATCGCACCAACACAAGAACACCTCTCGCGAGGCTGTTCTTCCCTTGTACTATTCATCATCAGCCCCTGAGGCAATCCACCATACCACACATTGGAGTAGGGTATTACACCACAACGGTGGCCCGAACCTTGTGTTGTTCATCATTTTCATCTTAGTTCGCACGAGAGGATTGGACATAGATCAGTAGGGGAGAGATCTCCGTGCGCACCCCAGTGTTCGAACCTCAAGGGTCTGCCGGAGCCCGAAATCCGACATTTGCGTGCCAGGTAGGGGTGCGCCGGAATCTTTCTTCCGCTGTTCGCGTGTGATCTTCCGTCGTGTCCATGGCTGACGCTCGCCGGGCTCGCGCCGAGCGCCGGGCTGCTCGCGCCACTCACGTCGCCCAGACAGCGGCCGTCGGCGGCCCCCCACGTCGTTCCCCGTCACCCGCCGCCAACGCCGCCATCGGCCCGGCGGGGAACGAGCAGCAAGCCTCGTCCCAGCGTCCCTCGGTGCGACGGGATGGCCGCACCGCCACCCCGTCGTTGACTCCAGCTGGCTCGTTGTCCCACGCCCGTCGCGCACCCATGGATGCGCACGCCTCACTGCTCTTGGCGCAGGAGCTCCTCCACTATCGCCCCGTCGATGACCTCTACGACGACTGGCTCGCCCGCATCACCGAGCTCGTCAACGCCGCAGGGGGCTCCCCCTTGCGGTCCTTCTCGCTGCTTCGCCCTCCATCCCGTGCAAGGGTGTAGGATCTAGAAGTAGATGTGTCTAGAGGGGGGGGGTGATTAGACACTTAGTGCTAAAGTTGCAATTTTTAGGCCTTTTTGGTTTGAGTGGAGTTTTAGGCACAATTTCAACATACACAATACATATCAAGCAAGCATGCAAAGAGTATATGAGCAGCGGAATGTAAAGCCTGCAACTTGCAAGAATGTAAGGGGAAGGGTTTGGAGAATTGAAACGCAATTGGAGACACGGATGTTTTTCCCGTGGTTCGGATATGTGGTGCTATCCTACATCCACGTTGATGGAGACTTCAACCCACGAAGGGTAACGGTTGCGCGAGTCCACGGAGGGCTCCACCCACGAAGGGTAATGGTTGCACGAGTCCACGGAGGGCTCCACCCACGAAGGGTCCATGAAGAAGCAACCACCCACGAAGGGTCCACGAAGAAGCAACCTTGTCTATCCCACCATGGCCATCGCCCACGAAGGACTTGCCTCACTAGCGGTAGATCTTCATGAAGTAGGCGATCTCCTTGCCCTTACAAACTCCTTGGTTCAACTCCACAATCTTGTCGGAGGCTCCCATGTAACACCTAGCCAATCTAGGAGACACCACTCTCCAAGAAGTAACAAATGGTGTGTAGGTAATGAACTCCTTGCTCTTGTGCTTCAAATGATAGTCTCCCCAACACTCAACTCTCTCTCATAGGATTTGGATCTGGTGGAAATAAGGTTTGAGTGGAAAGCAACTTGGGGAAAGCTAGAGATCAAGATTCATATGGTAGGAATGGAATATCTTGGCCTCAACACATGAGTAGGTAGTTCTCTCTCAGAAATAGGATGCTGGAAGTGTAGGCTTAGTCTGATGGCTCTCTCTACGAATGAAGAGGAGGTGGAGGGGTATATATAGCCTCCACACAAAATCCAACCGTTACACACGATTTACCAATCTCGGTGGGACCGAATCAACAAACTCGGTCAGACCGAAATAGGAAACCTAGTGACCGTTAGAGATTTTCGGTGGGACCGACTGGATCAACTCGGTGGGACCGATGTGCTAGGGTTAGGGTAAATCCAAAACTCAGTTTGACTGATTACTCAAACTTGGTGGGACCGATTTGGGTAATAAGTGAAACAGAGAGTTGGCCAAGCAAACTCGGTGGGGCCGATTGCATATCTCGGTGGGACCGAAAATATTGCAATAGGTAACAGAGAGTTTGCAAGCCCATCTCGGTGAGACCGAGATCCCATCGGTGAGACCGAACTAATTAGGGTTTCTGGCAGTGGCTATGACAGGTGAAACTCGGTGGCACCGGATAGGAATAATCGGTAGGTCCGAGTTTGGCTTTGGGTTTAGGTCATATGTGGAAGTAGGAAAGTAGCTGAGGATTTTGGAGCATATCATTAAGCACATGAAGCAAGAGGCTCATTAAGCAACACCTCATCCCTCCTTGATAATATTGGCTTTTCCTATGGACTCAATGTGATCTTGGATCACTAAAATGTAAAATGAAGAGTCTTGAGCTTGAAGCTTTAGCCAATCCTTTGTCCTTAGCATCTTGAAGGAGTTCCCACAACCTTTAGTCCATGCCACTCCATTGTTGAAATTATCTGAAACATGCTAGATAGAAATGTTAGTCCAACAAGAGATATGTTGTCATCAATTATAAAAACCACCTAGGGAGCACTTGTGCTTTCAATCTCCCCCTTTTTGGTAATTGATGGCAACATACATCAAAGATTTAGATAAAGATATAAAGAACAGCAAGTAAAGCTTTGGAAGGACATGTAACAAGCATAGGCTCCCCCTACATGTATGCACTCATGTAAATATGAAATATAGAGGCATGCGAGAGCATAACCATGACAGAGTAGGCAATGTGTTACATGTATCTTGGCCATATGCATCAGAGCAAAAGATTATCAAGGAAAATACCTTCATGCTCATGAGTCCTTCTTGCAAACAGTATGTACATAAGCAAGAACTCCTCATACTCATGATTTTGATGCATATACTTACCTTGTGGTCTTGAGTTGGCTTAGGATGGAATGAACCTGCACAAACAAAGTTAGATAACACAGGTACATCCACTATCCAGAGCACACAAAAGAAACCACAAGAATGCCAAGACTGGGATGACATGTAGAGAGTGAGTACAAGGTACCACATTGGATTCAACATGTCCCCAAGAGTAAAGATATGCAATGAATTTGACTTATTTCTTTCCCTTAGGTGTCTTGCTCCCCCTGAATCTTACATGGGATATTGGGAGAAGATAGGGAACAGAAAATCAGAGCTGAAAGATACAAATGGATAGAACTTAATGCAAATACATGTCTTTCCCCCAAAAAGGCATGTGACATCTCTCCTCTTGAACATCAAGTATCTGGGATCCTTGAGTATTCTCTCCCCCTGGAAATCTCTTTCTCCCCCTTAATACTTTCTCTCTTGTAGGTTTAGTTCTTTAGTTCTTGAGACTTTTTCTCTCCCTTGATGTGATCTCTCTCTCCTACAAGCTTTGATGTGATCTCTCTCTCCCCCTTTGACATCAATTTCCAAGAAGGGCTTTCTGGAATCCGTCGTATAGGTTTGGTCCTTGAGACTCAGCACAAAGCAATGGATAAATATGTGATGCTTGAAGAGGACAAGATTCATTGAGTAGAGCTGGATCAGAAGAAATATAGAACAAGTGGCAAACTGTTTTTCCTGTTGCGAAGTCGGTGGCACCGAGTGGTATGTTTCGGTGGCACCAAAAAGATTCGGTTGGACCGAAAATTACAAGTCGGTGAAACCGAGTTCACACAGAGAAAAACACTTGTCACCTCAGCTCACTAGACATGTAGGATCTCACAAAGATTTGCAATGAATTACCTGAAGGATTTGCAAGGAATTAAATGAAGAAAATGCAGAACATAAATAGAAAGAAAAGAGAAGAGACTGAAAAATCTAGATGGAGTTTTTTTTGTTTTTGAAAAAGAGAAAGAAACTAAACATGCATGAGATACACACAAAAAGAACACAAGAGAACTTCATCTAGAGTTGGGCGGTGACATAGTCACCTATGTTAGAGTATATTGACATAGGAGTCAAGTGAGAACACTTGATCATAGGTCATACTCATCGTTTAAGCTCAAAATGGGGTTACCATTTTTCGTTTAAGCATCTTGATGTATTCACATCTTGTTGAGTTGCTTTGACTCATGTCTTGGAGTAAAGCTTCTCTAAGATGGAATAACATACCTTGGGTGGTGGTGTGGTTCTTGCTCATGTAGTTGAACTTGTGTGGGTGCTCAAGGTTGATGTAGCTCATCAAGAGTTGAGAGTACCACTTGGAGTTTGAGTTCATCTACCTACATGGGTTAGTTCTTGCAAGGAAGAGCACTTGTGTATCCAAAAATGACAATCATGAAGCTCAACATAGAATTTGTCAAAGGATATGTTTGAATGGTTTTGTGCTTCCTTGTCTTCAACCGCCATTGTGTAGAGACTTGGTGATGTAGAGATTGCTCAAGATGTGAGTGAGTCACAATCTCATGCAATTAGATTCAACCAAGCACCTACATGGGTTAGACAACATGCAAGGTACAAATATATCCAAGACATAAGATAGTCATCATAAGAGATATATCATGGATTAGTCATAAGCTCATGTCTTGCATGTATCCAATGGAGTTTCTACTCCAAGTTCGAAGCATCAATGATGTTCAATTCACCTCTCAACCTGCAAAATACTTTCTCATCAAGAGGTTTAGTAAATATATCCGCTAATTGCTTATCGGTGCGAACGTGCTTAAGATTAATGTCACCCTTAGCAACATGATCTTGAATGAAATGATGACGAACTTCAATATGCTTAGTTCGAGAATGTTGTACAGGATTATGACCAATTTTGATAGCACTTTCATTGTCACAAAGCAGTGGAACATGTTTCACATAAATCCCATAATCTTTAAGAGTTTGGGTCATCCAAAGTAATTGAGCACAACATGAACCAACGGCAATGTATTCCGCTTCAGCGGTGGATAAGGATACCGATTTTTGTTTCTTGGAAGACCAAGACACAAGAGATCTACCAAGAAATTGACAAGTACCCGAAGTGGACTTTCTATCAACCTTATCTCTGGCATAATCTGAGTCGGAATAGCCAACAAGATCAAAAGAAGACCTCTTAGGATACCAAATGCCAAAATTTGGTGTATGGATTAAATATCTCACTATCCTTTTCACAGCCTTAAGATGACATTCTTTAGGAGCAGCTTGATATCGTGCACACATGCACACACTTAGCATAATATCGGGACGTGAAGCACATAGGTATAACAATGAACCAATCATAGAGTGATAAACCTTTTGATCAACCGGTTCACCATCTTTGGTCAAATCATTATGTCCACTAGTAGGCATGGGTGTAGACATACCTTTGCATTCTTGCATATTGAACTTCTTGAATAAGTCCTTGGTGTACTTCGTTTGAGATACAAATGTACCTTCCTTAGTTTGCTTGATTTGCAAACCGAGAAAGAATTTGAGTTCACTCATCATAGACATCTCAAACTTATCTGACATTAGCTTTCCAAACTTTTCACTAAAGAGAGGGTTAGTTGAACCAAATATGATATCATCGACATAAATTTGGCATACAAATAGTTCTCCGTTAACCCTTTTAGTAAAAAGAGTAGAATCAATTTTACCAATTTCAAAACCACTTGTAATAAGGAACTTGGTCAAGCATTTATACCATGCTCTAGGAACTTGTTTAAGACCATAAAGAGCTTTGTGAAGTTTGTAAACATGATTTGGTTTCTTAGGATTGATAAAGCCGGGAGGTTGTTTGACACAAACTTCCTCCTCTATTTCACCATTTAGAAAAGCACTTTTAATGTCCATTTGGTACAAGGTGATATTATGGTGATTAGCATAGGCAAGTAAGATGCGAATGGACTCAAGTCTAGCAACGGGAGCATATGTCTCACCATAGTCCATACCTTCAACTTGTGTGTACCCTTGGGCGACGAGACGTGCTTTGTTGCGAACCACTTGTCCATCTTCATCGTGCTTGTGGCAAAACACCCATTTGGTACCAATGATGTCGTGGTTGTTGTCGGGCTTCTCAACCAATGTCCAAACTTGGTTTCTCTCAAAATTGTGTAGCTCTTCATGCATAGCGTTTATCCAATCCGGATCTTCCAATGCTTCTTCAACCTTCATAGGTTCAATGCTAGAGATGAATGAATAGTTTTCACAAAAGTTAGCTAAACGAGTTTTTGAGCGAGTGATTCTCCCGGTTGGTATATCATTGAGGATTTGCTCGACGGGATGATCTTTGGCAATTCTTGCTCGAACTCGTGAGAGCTTTTGCTTGGGTCTTCGTTGAACATCTTCTTCATCTTGTTCTTCTTCTTGGCCTTCTTCATTGTTGACGTCGTCGTTCTCTTGTCGTGGTGGAGAAAGAGGTTGTTGATGTTTGTCTTGATGCATTTCCTTGTCTTCTTCATCTTGGTGTGCCCCACTTGTGGATGCTTCCGTGTCGATTCTTGGTTCACCTTGTCGTGAAGTAGAAGCTTCCACTTGGACGGATGAAGTACTCTCCTTCACCTCCGTTGGACGAATTTTGCCAATGGACAAGTCTTGGATTGCTTCTGAAGGGTCTTTGTCTCCTACATCAATTGGCAATTGCTCTACTTGCGAGCCATTAGATTCATCAAACTTCACATCTACCGTCTCTTCAACCTTTCGGGTGAAATTGTTGTAGACACGGTAAGTGTGAGAGTTTGAGCCATAACCAAGTAGAAAACCTTCATGAGATTTAGGAGCAAACTTTGAACGACGATGCTTATCAAGAATGTAGCACTTTGAGCCGAATACTCGAAAGTATCCAACTTGGGGTTTTTACCGGTGAGAAGCTCGTATGCCATCTTGCCGAGTAGCTTGTGAAGATATAAGCGATTTGTTGCGTGACAAGCTGTCTCAACCGCTTCTGCCCAAAAGTGCTTCGGCGTCTTGTATTCATCAAGCATCGTTCTTGCCATTTCGATGAGCGTCCGGTTCTTCCTCTCAACAACTCCATTTTGTTGAGGTGTGTACATAGCCGAGAACTCGTGTGAAATCCCTTCTTCGTCAAGAAAGGTGTCCACATTTGCGTTCTTGAACTCCGTTCCGTTGTCACTCCGAACCTTCTTGATCTTCACGTTAAACTGATTTTGGGCCTTCCTAGCGAAGTTTCTGAAGATCTTCTGGACCCGCGACTTGTCATTAAGAAAGAACACCCACGTAAATCTTGAAAAATCATCAACTATAACTAGACCAAAAGAATTTCCACCGAGACTCTTGTAGGCGTTGGGACCAAAAAGATCCATATGAAGTAGCTCGAGTGGCCTTCTTGTGGTCATGATGTTCTTCACGGGATGCTTTCCTCCAACCTGTTTACCTGCTTGACAAGCACTGCAAAGTCTATCCTTATCAAATATGACATCGTTAACTCCAAGGATATAATTTCCTTTAATAAGCTTGTCAAGGTTTCTCATGCCAACGTGACCTAGTCGTCTATGCCACAACCAACCTTTTGAGGATTTAGCAACAAAGCAAGTTTTAGGTTGTGCCTTTTTAGAGAAATCGACAATGTAAAGATCACCTCTACGCATACCGGTAAAGACCATTTTATGATTGTCTCGATGAAATACTTGGCAATCTACCTCAGTAAATAGGACATTCAAACCGAAATCAGCAAGTCTAGATACTGAAAGTAAGTTGTAGCCGAGAGATTCAACGAGCATGACATTTTGAATGGAACTATCATGTGAGATGGCCACCTTACCAAGGCCAACCACTTTACCCTTTGAATTATCACCAAAGGTGACATATTTTCGAGGGCCGTCATTTTCAGCAAGCTCACGAAACATCTCTTCATCTCCGGTCATATGATCAGTATATCCACTATCAAGAACCCATTCCTTTCCTCCTGATTCATATCCCCGAAGATTTGCCATAAGACCAAAATGTCTCATTGCATCATCAAGATCGAAGTCACTCATCATCATCATCATCATCATAGTATCCATGTTCATCATGATCTTGTGACTCATCATTTCCTAGAGAGGGTAATTCATTAGATAAATGATCATCAAAGTGGTCACTTTTATGAATTCTTATAGCTTCGAATATGATATCACTAATGATTCCAACATCTCCTTTAGCATGCTTAAGATTGGTAAGTTCAAATAGACAATTACCAAAACTAGGATCACTAGAGTTCATCTTACTCAAGGCAATAGATTTATGGAGAATTTCATCCAAAGTTTTCAAGGAATGATCGGGAAATCGTTCCTCAAGAAATTTCCATATAGTATAGGCACAATTAAGAGTAGGCAAACTAGCAATCAAATTTTTGGGCAATCCTCTAATGATGAGCTCAATAGTTCTAAGATTGTGAATCATGTCAATATCTTCATCTAGGGTAGGATGCAAAGGATCAATATGAGGTGCACAAGGGCTAGCAATATACTTGTTCAAATGATATTGATTGAAAATTACAAGCATCTCATTTTTCCACTCATGAAAATACTCTCCATCAAGAATAGGCACTCTATGTCTAAGACTCCCTAAGGTAGACATATCCATCTTCCTCCAATGGTGATTAAACTAAGGCAATGGAGACCAAAGCTCTGATACCACTTGTAGGATCTAGAAGTAGATGTGTCTAGAGGGGGGTGATTAGACACTTAGTGCTAAATTTGCAATTTTTAGGCCTTTTTGGTTTGAGTGGAGTTTTAGGCACAATTTCAACATACACAATACATATCAAGCAAGCATGCAAAGAGTATATGAGCAGCGGAATGTAAAGCCTGCAACTTGCAAGAATGTAAGGGGAAGGGTTTGGAGAATTCAAACACAATTGGAGACACGGATGTTTTTCCCGTGGTTCGGATAGGTGGTGCTATCCTACATCCACGTTGATGGAGACTTCAACCCACGAAGGGTAACGGTTGCGCGAGTCCACGGAGGGCTCCACCCATGAAGGGTAATGGTTGCGCGAGTCCACGGAGGGCTCCACCCACGAAGGGTCCACGAAGAAGCAACCACCCACGAAGGGTCCACGAAGAAGCCACCTTGTCTATCCCACCATCGCCATCGCCCACGAAGGACTTGCCTCACTAGCGGTAGATCTTCACGAAGTAGGCGATCTCCTTGCCCTTACAAACTCCTTGGTTCAACTCCACAATCTTGTCGGAGGCTCCCAAGTAACACCTAGCCAATCTAGGAGACACCACTCTCCAAGAAGTAACAAATGGTGTGTAGGTAATGAACTCCTTGCTCTTGTGCTTCAAATGATAGTCTCCCCAACACTCAACTCTCTCTCATAGGATTTGGATCTGGTGGAAAGAAGGTTTGAGTGGAAAGCAACTTGGGGAAAGCTAGAGATCAAGATTCATATGGTAGGAATGGAATATCTTGGCCTCAACACATGAGTAGGTAGTTCTCTCTCAGAAATAGGATGCTGGAAGTGTAGGCTTAGTCTGATGGCTCTCTCTACGAATGAAGACGAGGTGGAGGGGTATATATAGCCTCCACACAAAATCCAACCGTTACACACGATTTACCAATCTCGGTGGGACCGAATCAACAAACTCGGTCAGACCGAAATAGGAAACCTAGTGACCGTTAGAGATTTTCGGTGGGACATACTGGATCAACTCGGTGGGACCGATGTGCTAGGGTTAGGGTAAATCCAAAACTCGGTTTGACCGATTACTCAAACTTGGTGGGACCGATTTGGGTAATAAGTGAAGCAGAGAGTTGGCCAAGCAAACTCGGTGGGGCCGATTGCATATCTCGGTGGGACTGAAAATATTGCAATAGCTAACAGAGAGTTTGCAAGCCCATCTCGGTGAGACCGAGATCCCATCGGTGAGACCGAACTGATTAGGGTTTCTGGCAGTGGCTATGACAGGTGAAACTCGGTGGCACCGGATAGGAATAATCGGTAGGTCCGAGTTTGGCTTTGGGTTTAGGTCATATGTGGAAGTAGGAAAGTAGCTGAGGATTTTGGAGCATATCATTAAGCACATGAAGCAAGAGGCTCATTAAGCAACACCTCATCCCTCCTTGATAGTATTGGCATTTCCTATGGACTCAATGTGATCTTGGATCACTAAAATGTAAAATGAAGAGTCTTGAGCTTGAAGCTTTAGCCAATCCTTTGTCCTTAGCATCTTGAAGGAGTTCCCACAACCTTTAGTCCATGCCACTCCATTGTTGAACTTATCTGAAACATGCTAGATAGAAATGTTAGTCCAACAAGAGATATGTTTTCATCAATTATCAAAACCACCTAGGGAGCACTTGTGCTTTCAAAGGGGCGAGGATCAGGAGGCGCCTCCGTCGCCTGCTCCCCAAGAAGGTGCCTTGGCTCCAAGGCGCGCAGCCCCAGGGCGGGACCCTCCACGTCCGGCGCCTGCGCAGCAAGAAGGGAGCTGCCAAGAGATCCCACGTCCCCGGGAAGGTGCTCGCGCGCTCCCAGCGCCGGCACGCCAAGATCGCGCCCTAGCGCCCCCACGACGAGACCCCGCGCTGCTCCCAGTGGCGGCGCGTGGTGACCCGCAAGAACAAGTCCAGCACCAGCAAAGGGTGCCGGTGGCCACGGTGGGCTACCTCGCCTTCACCCCCGAACTGCGCGGCGTCACATGGCCAGGCAAGTTCAAGCCTGACCTCACTCCCCGCTACGATGGCACAGCGGACCCCACAGAGTTTCTGCAGCTCTACGAGCTGGGCATCGTAGCCGCCAATGGAGACGAAAAGGTCATGGCGAATTGGTTCCCCATGGCGCTCAAGGACGGCGCCCGCACCTGGCTCCTGAACCTGGCTCCCGGCACGATCTCCTCCTGGAGCGAGATGCGCACCCGCTTCATCGCCAAACTTCTAGGGCACTCGGGACCGGCCCCCAGCCGTGAGCGACCTGCGCCGCATCAAGCAACAGCCAGGGGAAACCCTGCAGAAGTACATCCAGCGCTTCAACTACGCTCGCCTCAAGATCCCCAAGGTAACTGAAGAAGCTATCATCTCAGCCTTCTCCGACGGCGTGCGCGATGTCAAGATGAAGGAAGAGCTAGCAATCCATGAAGACCTGTGCACATCCCTGGAGCTGTTCAACTTGGCGACCAAGTGCACCAGGGCTGAGGAAGGGCGTCTCTCCCTCCTCGAGCTCCCGACAGCTGACCCGGAAGAAAAGAAGCCCAAGGCCAAAGACGTGAAGCGCAAGGGGGCTACCGTGCTAGCAGTTGAGCCAGACACCAAGCGAGGCAGGGATCAGCCTGAGTCATCCAAGGGCGGACGATACTGCGTGTACCACGACCTGCACACCCACAACACCAACGAATGTCAAGAGCTCAGAGCTATGCGAGATGGGCGAATCGGTCGATGCCCAGAGCGCAACGACAGGGGCTATGGCCGAGGAGGAGGAAGAGGTGGCGGACGATGGGAAGACCGTGGCCTTCGCCGGGGATGGCGTGACTGCCCTCGCGAGGACCACTGGCAGGACCAGCCTCGCGAGGGAGACTGGAGGGACCAGCCTCGTGAGGGCCACCTCACGGCAACGCAGGCCTCCCTCCTCTGCCGCAAGAGCTGCATGCAATCGCTTGCATCTTGGGTGGTGCCCAAGCCCCAGCCTCATAGCGCATCTTCAAGCAGTTTGCCCGCGAGGTGAATGCAGTCCTTTCCAAGCTTGAGGCCACGCGCCCTCTCAGGTGGTCTTCGTGCGCGATCACATTCAGTTCCGTGGACCAGCTCAAGTGTGCGGCAACGGCCAGAGTCCTCCCGATGCTTTGCTCCCTAATCATCAGCAACGTGCAGGTCACCAGGACCCTCATCGATGGCGGGGAAGGACTCAACGTCCTGTCCGTCAAGACGTTCGGCAATCCCCAAGTGTCGTACGACCAGCTTCAGCCGACCAAGCCTTTCTCAGGAGTCACCGATGGTTCCACTATTCCAATTGGGCAGGTTCACCTTCCGGCCACCTTCGGGCAACGCAACAACTACCGCACCGAGCTCATCGACTTCGACGTCGCTCACATCCGCCTGCCGTACAATGCCATCCTTGGGTACCCAGCCCTAGTCAAGTTTATGGCCGTGACTCACCATGGTTACAATGTCCTCAAGATGCTAGGAAGCGGTGGAGTCATCACCGTACCCTGTGAAGAAAGGGACGCAGTGTGCTCGCTTGAGCATGCGTTCCAAGCCGTAGCAATCGAAGACCCAGATCATTGGAGCAGGAGGCCTCCTGAGGCGACCCTCAAGAAGAAGAGGACCTCACATGGCCCGAGCTGCAAGGAGGCAGGCACCTCCGGAGGTATCGCGCCAGGACTCGCGCCCGATCAGGGAGCGCCGCCCTCTCCAAGAGAGAGCCCTCGAGCCTGGCGCCCTCCTCAGGCAGGGCTCGAGGGCTCTCTCTTGGAGAGCCGCCGACCTTGCCAAGGTCGCGGGGGAGGCGCTCGGGCACCACTTGGAGGGGTGCTTTCAATCACGCTTCCCTCAGGAAGGTACAAGTCAAAGGAGACCAAACCCTCAGGAGTTCATCGCAAGGAACACCCATGAGCTACAAGAGTCCATAGTCATGCGAGGAAGCCGCCGCTTACCTTCCATGGCCCCACACCCAGGCGAGGATGGAGGACTGCGCGCCTGCGTCGATGTACCAGGGCTCAACCGAGTTGCATCCTAGTAGCACCTATGGCCTTTGGCCGTAGGGCGCTGCGAGGGACCACCTCACAGCTACGTTTGCATGCCCTTCGGCCTGTCAAGCGCGGTCGCCGCACATCAGCGCCTGTTGAGGAGCATTCTGGAGGCTCAGGAGGGCAGGCATGACGCGGTCCTGGCGGAGGTGGCGATGGTCCCCGAAGACCTGCACGTGCCACCGGAGCCTCCTGAGGCCCCTGGGCCTGGGGGCTCATGAGGGCCGACGTCTTCACCGCGCATCTCTCCCTTCCTCAGCATCACTTCATCTTCAACAGCACCAGGTGACATCTTCCAGAGTTCTACTTTCAGCTGGGAGCGCCCACAGGGCTGCACCATTCCCAGGCCGCGTGGGTCCGTCCCCGCGGCATGTATCCATTTTGGTTATGCTCTTTACTTACCTTGTTGGGGGCGCCCCTCGGGCTGCATCATCCCCATGCCGCTCGGGCCCAACCCAGCGGCGGTTTCTTTTACCTGCGCTTGCTTGAAATTGGATTTCCTATGTGCTTAACATACCTGACCTAATCACCTGCTCGATCGATGCCTATCTGAAGAGCCGCTCGCTCTGGCACGGCGCGTGTGCACGGGTCCGTCCTTGCAGCGTTGATAAACCTGAGTGGTTGAGCTCGGGCCGCAGCAGCCCCGCACGGCGTCACCTCACCAGGCCCTTGGTGCCCTGACCGCTCCCTCGGAGTGACCATAGGTTGGCCGGCGACCGTAACGACATGCCTTGCTTCTCCTCATGATTGGTGTGCAGGACCTACTCCAAGAGCAACGTTGGGGGCATCATGAGCTCTCTCTCCCACTCTTCGGCACGGACCGCTTGCACGTTAAAAGGGGGGCGCCTGAGCATCGCGACTCATGGGCTCTTACTGGCTCTCCAGCCCTCACCCCCTGGCCTTGAACCACGGCATCACGACCTGTCATACCAGCGGCGGCTGAGCTCGCTCGAGGGCCGGGACCTGAGGACGTAGAGCGTTAAGGAAAGTGCGGGGGAGTGGGAAGAATCTCGCAAGGGCCTCACCCAGCAGTACCTCGATCACCGCCTCTCGGGCCGGGCGCCTCTCCGAGGAACTACGTCAGACGCACGAGATAAGTCGCGCCCTCGCAAGAGCTAGACCAACGCAACGCTAAATCCCCGCCCAGTGCAACTCTGTCACGGCGACGCTACCTTCCTTTCTCGCCCAGCAAGGATTGCTTGAGCGCTAAAGGGGACCTCTCGAGCATCGCGGCTCGGGGGCTCTTACCGGACCTCGGGCCGCTCACCTCCTGGCCTTGACCATGGCATCGCGACCTGGCATACCAGCGACGGCTGAAGCTTGCCTGGGGACTGGGACCTGTCGGCGTAGAGCGCCAAGTCCTCGTGAGGATAGAAAGGGGGAGCTTAGCAGGGACAGAACGGACACCTCACGCCAATTCATATTAAGGATATAGTATTTACAGAAGGCCCGGCAGACGCCTTACATACCCCCGCGGGGTGTTGCTTTGATTCCTCGCAGGGAACAAAAGGTGCTAACCCTAAGGTACGCTACTTGCTAGCACCTCCCCAAGCGACGCCATCATCAACAGTGGGCTGCCCAGTGACGACGCCAATCCCATCCAGATCAGTGGCGCCGGCGGCCCGATGCATCTGCCCCACACCGAGCACGGCGCGAGCTCGGAGGCTCGTAGCTGTCGTCGCTCGTCGCCAGGGTCGCGAGGAGTTTGGGGGAGCCGCTGAAGCCCTCAGCCCCTCTGCTGCTGCCCGAGGAGCTGCATGAGGACCAACGGGCGGCGCTGGTTCTCGCCAGTTCGTCACCACTGCCGCTTCCCTTAGGGCAACATTCCAGCCGACGTCCTTCTGCATCAAAGACCTTGAAGAACATCAAGGAGGCGCCATCGTATTCAAGATGGATCACCAAGGCACCGTCCGCGCGACAGACCCGGGCAATCTCACCCCAGCCTCGGGTCATGAAGACCTTGCCCGAAGCGAGGCTGTTCTTCCCTTGTACTATTCATCATCAGCCCCTGAGGCAATCCACCACACCACACATTGGAGTAGGGTATTACACCACAACGGTGGCCGGAAGTAGTATAAACCTCGTGTTTCTTGTGTTGTTCATCATTTTCATCTTAGTTCGCATGCGAGGATCGAACGTAGATCGGTAGGGGCGAGATCTCCACGCGCACCCCAGTATTCGAACCTCAAGGGTCTATCGGAACCCGAAATCCGACAATTTTGAGGATTGCAACTGTAAGTGCATCTAGTGCCACCCCTAGCTGGTTTTGGAGTATTGACGACAAACTTAGTTGAGGGACTAATGTGTGTGTGAGAATTGCAGGATAACACAGGTAGAAGTCCCTCATTGATTCGGTTTTCCTACCAGAGATGACCCCTAAAAATGTATGAAGACATTGAAGTCAAAGGTGGTATATGAAGATATTCACATTGAAGACTATGACAAGAGAAGACACCACATGAAGCCTATGGAGCTCGAAGACTTAGATCTTTCGTAGTTCTCTTTTCTTTTGTGTTGAGTCATAGGAACCACCGTACTGGTAAGTGGGGTCCAAGAGAACCAGTCAGAATGACTGAAGTGATGCCTAACCAAAACCTATGTCTTCGAATGAAGACTATGAGAGCGAATCTTGTCCAGAGTCGGACAAGTCAGCTTTGCTTGCAGCCCAAGCAAAGTTTCCGTGTGAATTTGAAATCTGACCGTTGGAACAGGTGTCAGTTCCTTAGTGACCCAGGGTCATTTCGGACAAATCAGGTCGGGTTGCCAAGTGGCTATAGATAGCCCACCCCCTACAACCATAAACGGTTGGCTGCTCAGATTCAGAGTACGACTTTTGTCGTTTGAGAGCAACCCACCTCGAAGCCTTTGAGAGAGAATTCCTTGCGAGGATAAAGCCCTAACCAACCAGAGCCAAAGAGAATTAGGCATCACTTAAGTCTTCTTGTCTGTGTGATCTGAAGACTTATTACACTTGAGAACTGTGCATCCTCCAGCCGGTTAGGCGTCACGTTCTGAGCATCCAAGAGACATTGTGGATTGCCGGTGAACGAAGTTTGTGAAGATTTGGGAGTCTACCTTGAAGACTTACCAGAGTGATTGGGCGAGGTCTGTGTGACCTTAGCTCAAGGGGAATACGGTGAGGATTGGGTGTCCTGAGCTGCGTGTTGAGGACTGGGTGTCCGGGACTGTGTGTCCTAAGGTTTAAATACCTAGCCGCCCTAACCAGACATACAGTTGTCACAGCAACTGGAACTGGTCCAACAAATCATTGTCTTCAACGAGTCACTGGTTTCATCTTCTCTTCCCTTTACTTACTGTTACTCCTTGTGAAGTCATTATATGTTTGCACTATCTTTTTTCTTCACTGATTGACTGCGTGTTCTGTCTGGCTTCACAATATCTTCCAACCTGATCCTTACTACATTGCTGCTATTAGTCATTATGCTTTCACTCTATTGAATACTTGACTATGGCTTGCCTAGTGTAGTCTACCTTCCGCTGCAGGGTATTAGGTTTATTTCTATCGTTTGTCTTCATAACTCCCACGTTTTGAAGACTTTCATAAAAATCGCCTATTCACCCCCCTCTAGTGGATATAACACACTTTCAATTGGTATCAGAGCAAGGTGCTCCCTTGTTCTCTGTGATTCGGTTTAACCACCTAGAGTTCTAGCTATGTCGACTGCAGGGATAATAAAAGTCTCCGCTGCGTGCCCCGTCTTCGATGGAACTGAATATCCCTACTGGAAGAATAAGATGCACATGCATCTTGAAGCCATTGAAGTCGACCTATGGTATGTCGTCGAGAACGGCGTTCCCAAGGCTGGAGAAGGTGTCACTACTGCTGATGTCAAGAAATTCGTTCAACTGGACTCTACTGCCAAGAATATCATCTGTGGTCATCTGACCAAAGGACAGTATGGCCGTGTGAGTGCTTTGAAAACATCTAAGCTGGTCTGGGACTGGCTCTCCAAGGTCAATGAAGGCGTCTCAACCCAGAGAGATCAGAGAATCAGTGTCCTTCGCAACCTCTTCAACCGCTTCAAGCGAAATGACAATGAGAATGTCCAGATCACATTTGACTGACTCACTGACATCACAAATGAGCTTCAAGCCCTCGGCGCTACTGAGATCACCAAACATGAAGTCGTCAAGACACTACTGAGATCACTTGATAGTTCGTTTGACACCCTAGCCCTGATGATTCAAGAACGTCCTGATTTCAAGACACTCGATCCGTCTGACATACTTGAGAGGCTCAACACACATGAGTTTCAGCTTTCTGAGAAAAGAGATATCTACAGTCCAATCTATGGGCGCACTCGTGCCTTGAAGGCAAAAGCTGTCTCCTCATCTGAAGAAGAATCTGACAGCAGTTCGGATGATCCTGAAGACATTGGAAGGGAACTTGCTATGCTTGTGAAGAAGTTCCAAAAATTCACCAAGAAGAAAGGTTTCAGAAAGTCTTCCCGATCAAGCTCAAGGAATGATGAAGCTTCTGCTCACGACTACAAGAAGAAAACATGTCACAAGTGCAAGAAACCTGGCCACTTCATCTCTGAGTGTCCACAGTGGGACAATGAGAACAAAAAGAAGAAGAAGAGCAAGGAATATGACTCTGGCGACAACAAGAAGAAGAAATACTCAAAGTCTTCTTCCAAGTCTTCCTCAAAGTCTTCATCACACAAGAAGAGCTCATCTGGCAAGGCACGTGCGTTTGTTGGCAAGGAAATGGATTCAGAGGAGGAGTCCGCTTCTGAGGAGGCGGAGGTGGAGTCTGAGGAGGAGTCCGATTCAGGCGTCGCAAGTCTGGCTACAGCATACGTTGCCAAGTCCATCTTCAATACTTAATACAATGACTTCATCACCGACACCGATGCAAATGACAAGGACTACTCCACTTCTACCTACTGCTTGATGGCATGCAGTGCCAAGGTAAACACACACACTACTCACTATCAAACATCTAGTGACGATGACTCTGATTGTGGTTCAAAACCCAGCTACAAAACACTTGCTAAAATTGCAACTGAACAACAGAAAGCGATGGAACATATTCAAAAACTGTTAGACAGAGGCGATGATCTGTTAGGTGCTGAAATGACTCGATCTGAATCCTTAATTGAAGACATAAAAAATCTTCACGTTAAGTATCAGGAACTTGAAAGTCTTCATGAAACTCTCTCAACAACTCATGAAAAGCTTTCCTATGATTATCTTCAAAGGAAGCAAGATCTTGAGAAATTGAGAGCGGCTCATGAAGATCTTCAAAAGGAAAACAAGTCACTTCGCGCCAAACAGATCAGTTCCGCTCAGGAAGGATTTGAAACACCATGTATTAAATGCATTGAGCGTGATAATGCTACTTCTGTTGCTGAATGTTCTACTGCTACTACTGTTGCAATATCTTCAACTGCTGATGTGGTAACTAACCCCTCTGCTGAGGATACCACTGCTATTGCTGATGAGAATGCTAGGTTGAAGACATTGCTTGAAACAGGGATGTACAAAAGTCTTAAAGGGCATCAGACACTATGTGATTTCCTCAAAAAGCAGATACTGAACCGAAACCCGAGGAAAGAGGGTGTTGGGTTCGTAAGGAAAATGAATGCTGATGGCTCTTACTGGAAACCTGAGCAGTACCCCAAAACCACGTGGGTTGCTGCAAAGGAACCTTCAGCAGATCCATCCAATCTATCTGGCTTCACTTGTGCTAACCCCATTATCATTGATGAATCTCTTGATGCAAACTATAAACTGTTTAAGAATCAGAATGGTGAAGTGTTTGCCAGGTACATTGGTACTAACTGCAGGAATGGACCGCCTATGAAGAATATCTGGATTCCGAAAAGGTGTCTGGAGAATCTTCCTGTGAATGTCATCATGACACCTCACGTGAAGAAGACAAAGCTCAGACCAAAGGCTTCATACGGTCCAAAGGCTTCATACAGACAGAGGACTCACCTGAGTCGCACTAACGAAAATGCTTTGTAGGGAAACCACACTCAGGCATATGAATATGAGAGCGGTTCATCAAACCGCCATGTTCATAAGACCAAGAACTATTCTGCTTATTCTTATGAGTACTATTGTCCACCTGCAAGACCGTTTGCTAGGGCTCCAAAGCCAAAATTCTCAGATGCTGCACTTAGACTTATTGCTTCTAAGCCACCCTTGAAGATGTGGGTGGCTAAGAAAGCTTAACTCTCTTTTGCAGGGAAAGGTCTCCAGCAGAAAACCAAAATCGTCTGACGCTATTGTTGGGGACCTTAAACATCTTGTAGGGCGCAAGATCAAATGCCCGAATGGTCTTACTATGTACTTCGTTCCTGAATCGCTTGCTACTCTCCCTATTAGTCCTAATCTGGATCTAAGCTTTCATAACCCATTGTGTCGGGTGGTAGGTGCGACATATGCCAATGGGTGGCTTATCATTGTGGGAGCCAGTAAGACGTCGCCGGTGCCTGGAAACGGGATGAGGCGAAGACATGCACGCCGGCGAATCTTACCCAGCTTCGGGGCTCTCCGTGGAGATAACACCCCTACTGCTGCTCTGCGGGGTCTCCGCATGATCTCTAGACGAACAAGTAGCTACACAATGCTCCTTGAGCTGTTCGGTGGGAGGAGGAAGAAGGGCACGGCTAGCTTGCTTCTCCTCCTTGTGTGTGTCTAAAACTAGCTGAGGGTCAAACCATTTGCATGGCTGCCCCAGGGGGTTTATATAGGCCTACCCCCCCGGGGGTACAATGGTAATCCGACTGGGCGCGGGGCCCAGCCGTCTATGACTGCGCTCGCCGGCTTCTGCGCCGACTGCTGGGGCCCGCCGACTGGTGGGTCCCGCCGGCTACCAACTCCTTGGCAACAGGCAGGCCCCACTGCCAAGGGTCTTGTCGATGGCTGGTTACTGTTGCCTCAACCTGATGACGAGGGCTTCGTCGAGGTAAGCGTGGCTACAGTGCCGCCGTCCGGCGGGCGATTACTGTAGCCTTACTGCGTCTTGTCTCCTTAATGGGGCATCCTCTTCGAGGGGGGAAGCGAGCCGGCTGCGGGGAGCCGGCCCTGCCTCGGGCTGACTGGGGGAGGCCTGGCCACCTTCGGGCATCTCTCTGCCCAAAAGGGGCCCACCGCCCATGGGCCGTACTGGCGGCCCGTCGTGGGTGACATCAGGGTCAACATGGCAACAGTGCCGCGCTGGACGGGTCATGGCCACTCCGTACGGCGCACTGTGCCAGGCGTGCTCCGGGATTCGGGGGTGGCAGGCTTTACTGTAGCCACGCCCCGTCTCATCGCCGCTAGGTGGATGCAAACTTTGAGGGTACGGTCTCGGCCTCTCTATGGGAGCCGGCTTCTCGGAGTCGGCCCTCCCATGGCCGGCTTCTCGTAGTCGGCCCTCCCATGGCTTTCTTCATGAGGGCTAAAGTCGGGCCGCCTTCCGAAAGCCGGCCTAGGTGACAGCCAGCAAGGGGAAGGCGGCCCCATGTCTTGGATTCCTGAGAGCCGGACGGGCTCGTAATTTCTTTAGAAGGGCCAGGGGAAGCCGGCTAGGCTACCCATGGCTATTTACTCCGACAGTAGTCCCCGAAGCTGATCGAGCTTCGAGGCGGACAGAGGGACGAGAAGCTTGGTCAGCTTCCTATCCTGAAGAGCCGGCTTTGCTCGTGCGCGCAGACTTCAGAGAGCTCCAGTTCTCGTAGGCAGGAACGCGGGCCACGTGGCGAGGAAATCCTGCCAACGCACGCGCGCGACGGGACGTCGCCGCAGGCCCGGGCCCGCCACTCGCAGGCCTCGGTCCGAGCGCGGATCTTCCGTGGCCCACATGGACCGCTCACCTTCCCGCGGCGGTTTTATTCCGCCATCATGGCACAGTAATTGCGGGACGTGGGGGAGTGGGCACGATCGATCCCCACGTTTCCCCACGCTGCGCCTCCTCGGCTCCGCCACGCGAGCCTATAAGTAGGGGGACGAGGGGGAGCGACAGAGGTTCGCACGCTCTCTCGCTCCGCCCCTTCTCGTGCTCCTTTCTTCCTCTCGTTGCCGCCGCAACCTCTCGTCTCAGCGCCGCCGCGCCGCCACATCGTCTTGCTCCCATGGCGCTGTCGAGCCCGTGGGACGGCTCCAACGTCCACGAGGACCATGTTGAGTTCCTCCGCCAGACTCGGCGCCTGCCCGACGCCAACCTCGTGCGGGTCCGCCTGGCGCCGGAGACGGAGATCTCGCCGGCACTGGAGGAGGGCAAGCGGGTCGTCTTCCGCTCGCACTTCCTTCGCGGCTTCGGCCTTCCAGCGAGTGGATTCCTGCGCTCCTTCCTCGATTTCTACAATCTTCAGCCGCATCACCTCACGCCCAACGCGGTGATGTTGCTGTCGGCCTTCGTCTCTCTCTGCGAAGGTTTCTTGGGGCTGCTCCCCACGCTGGAGCTCTGGGGGGAATTCTTCCAGAGCAAACTCGGCACCGTCGTCGCAGGCGTGCCCGCCCCCTGCGGGGCCTTCATCACCATGAGGAGGGCGGGCGAGAACAACCCGTTCCCGCCCATCCCCCTGATCCAGTCAGTGAAGATCTGGCAGAAGTCATACTTCTATGTGAAGAACGTCGCCAAGCAAGGAGACCACGTCAACCTGCCGGCTTACGTAGCCGGCCCGCCGGCTGGGAGGCAGCCCTCATGGAGTTTCCGGTCCCGGTCACTGTCTCCGGCCGGGAACGCCGCCGTCTCCCGGCTTCGGGTGATGATCCAGTCGGAAGGCCTGAACGGGGCCGACTTGGTGGCCGCCTTCGTGGAGCGCCGGATATCTCCTCTGCAGAGCCGGCCTCACATGATGTGCCAGATGAGCGGCCGCTTCGACCCAAGCCGGCTGAGCACCAGCGAGATGCCTCATGCGGAGGTATCGTACATGGTAAATTACATCTCAAATTGCAAGCTCGCCGAAGACCGGCGATACGGCAAGGCGCCGTATTCTCGCGCCAACCCTCCGCCCGTGGTAAGTTTTCCTTTTCTTCTTCTTGTTGTTAGCCGGCTTCATGATGGCCGGCTTCTGATCAGCCGGTTCTTCTTAGCAGAACCCCCTTCTCCCGCCGACGACCGGGGCAGCGGGGATAGAACGCCAGTATGCCCCCGACCGCATGGTGGACGACGTCGATGACCTGGATTTGGGGGTGGCCACCATGGAAGATGCCGTCGCGGGGGATGACGCCGTGCCCGGGGGCTCAAGGCTTACCGCCAGCTTCGAGGACTGGCCGGATGACGCTGAAGCCGAAGTCGCCGCGCGTCGCCAGCTGCCGGCCGACCATCAGGGCGCGGGCTCGTCCATCGCGCCGGCTGCCGGCGGCGGTGCACAGAAGCGCCGGGCCGCTTCAGGCCTCTTCGGCAGTCGGCCGAAGAAGTCCAAAGCCTCCACCACGGCGACCAAGCGAGATGAGGCGGCTGCGAAAGCGGCCCGCTTCCGCAAGGCGGTGAAGCAGCCTCAGGCGGTCTCAGCGTAAGTCGTCAATTGCCCTATCGCATGCTTCTCATTATTCTCTTCTTGTTTGAACATTCTTCTTAACTTTTTCCCGCTTGCTGGACAGGGTGCCGCTTTCCCTTGAGCGGGGTCCGGGCGGCTCCGTAGTGGGGCCGGCTGGAGGGTCTTCGAGCTCCCGCCGCGTGGACCCCCGCGCCGATCTCAGGGAAGCCATGGAGTGGAACGCCTGTGAGGCGCGGGAGGAGCGCGAGGCGGCGGAAAAAGCGGCCGCCCATGCGGCGAAGGAGCAGGCCGGCGCGGCAGCCAAGGCCCAGGCAGAGTCGGCGACCGCAGAGACGGAGGCGGGGGGTTCGTGCAACCAGCCTCCGCTGCTTGCCATTTCCCTCCGAGCCGTGGCCCCTGACACCCCACTTCCCTTGGCGGAGGAAATCGTCCAAGACCCGCCGCTGATGGAGAGGAGGGAGGACCCCGTGGCCTTCACGAGGAGAGCGCCGCCAGCGGCGCCAACCGGAGCGGGCCAAGGCGGCCAATCGTCAGCGGCGCCAGAGGAGCCAGCCGGGGGTGAGCCGGAGGACAGAGCCGGCCTCGAGGTGCAGCCAGTGATGCGTCGGCGCGCAGGGGGGGCGCCGCTCCGCCGGAGTCGCACCGAGTCGCGGGCGCAGGCTAGTCGGCTGAAGATCCGGAGGCGGCCAGCACTGCCACGTCCGAGTGGACTCCCAGCGGGGGGACTGGCGAGCTGAATGTGGCGGCTCAAGGGGTCCGGAGCCGGCTTCAAGCTCAGGCCGCCCTGCTGCAGCAGTTCACCCAGGAGTTCCTGTCGACGCGAGCCGCCATCCGGGTGAGTCCTTCATTCTTGGCCGTTTTGATCTCTTGATTTCTTCCGTGGGGGCGTGTCAGCGCACCCACTGGGTGTAGTCCCCGAGATTCAGGATGACTGCTGCGCAGTCGGGTCGAATCTTTCTTGACAACCACCTCATCTTTGCTTCTTGTCTGAATCGTTCAGGAATATCATAACCTCCGTGCTGCCGCCTTCAACTCCCAGGCTCGGGAGTTGAGTCGGAGGACCGACGACCTGGCCGACAGCCGAAGTAAGTGCTTGATTTTGTCTGTCTCCTGTGGGGGCGCGTCAGCGCACCCACTGGGTGTAGTCCCCGAGATTCGGGCCGACTGCTGCGCAGTCAGGTCGGATCTTTCTTGACGACTTTTTCCTTATTGGTTTGTCTTTTTCTTTGTCTTCAGGGGCCAATGCCGACTTGAGGTAGGAGCTCAGCGAAGCGCAGGCCGCCCTTCATACCAAGGACGCCGAGTACGCTGTCTTGGTCCAGGAGCATGACCGCCTGGCCAAGAAGCTGGCTGACCAGGAGAAGAGCCACAAGGCGGCCCTGCAGCAAGCGCAGGATAGCGAGGCCGCCCTGAAGGCAGAGTATGAGACCGAGGCGGCGAGCTAGGCTGAGACCCGACGAGCACTTGATGAGGGCTTCAGCCGCATCGAGGACTTGATCGACGGTAAATCGCCTTCCTCGCTCCTCTCCTGCCCCTTGGCGTCTGGTTCTTGTTCTAACTTGTGCTGCTGCCTATTTCCCTGCGCAGACTACTTTCCCGGCTACTCCGCCTTTGCCGCCCAAAGCATCAAAGCCCACCGCGAGGCGCACCGTCAGGCGGGGGCCAACATCGCGCCGGATGCGAACCGGACGCTTGAGGAGCAGCTCTTGGCTGTCCAGGCGCGGTTGCAGCCGGCTCATCGGATGCTTCGCCGGCTCTAACGTGCCGGGGCGCAAGTGTTGGCCGCCCTCTGGCCCGGCGAGACGATCCTCCGCACCCCAAGCCGGACTGCCGACTGTCTGGAGGTCGCCATCGGTCGCTTTGAGGCTTGGAAGGCGTCGGCGGCCCGCCTCGGAGCCGGGCAGGCGTTGGAGTTCATTCGGGCTTGGTACCCAGGGCTGAGCCTGGACCAGCTGCGCACTTGGCGGATGGAGGCCGACGCGGAGCTGGAGGAGGTGAGGCCGGCTATCGCCCAGTGTGCTTCGACGATCGCCGAGTGCACCGACATTAGCGTTTTTGCACCCAAAATCGATGATGATGGTGTTGCCCAGCCGGAGGAGTGGCTCGGGCTGAACCCGGCGGTGGGCGAGGACTCGGCGGAGGAGATCGCCTCCAGCGACGAGGGCGAGGATGACAAGGAGGAGGACGGCGAAGACGTCGAGCCGACTGGTGGAACAACCGGCCGACCTCAGGCCGACCGTGCCTCCAGCAACGAGGCGCGTGGAAGCGCGCCCTCTGCGGGAGGCGGTGACCAAGCCGAGGTTCGCCAGCCGGCCGCTCCTTCAGCCGGCACAACCGTCTCCGCCAACCAGCCCAACTCGTCGGTCGCTCCGCCGGCTTGACCTGACGTCCTTATTTTTCCTGCTTGTTGTCTTTTGAACAATCTTCATTAAGTTTTCGCAGTTCCACCCACTGGGGGTGTATCCAAACTATGTTGAATGCTGGCCTCTTGGAGGTCTTTTATGTAAATATTATTATGTGCATGTTTGGTTTCCATTCGCGTATGCTTTTTATCCTTAGGCTTTTTCCTTTGCCGCCTTCCCTCTTTGGGGAGGCAAGTACTTGAGCTTTCTTGGATTGAAGTGAAGTGAATGGAAACCGGCCGGCCGGCTACTCTGGTAGCCATTTGGCGGTGGGAGAAAAACCGGCTTTTGATATATTAGTCCGTTAATCCCTAGCCGTTTTTCGTGTGGGCGCCCGTTCCTGCCTTTAACTCTTGCCAGTCCGACAGCCAGTTCTTTGAACTGCGACTTTTGGCAAGAGAAAGCTTGGGAGCCGGCACACTACTTGTCTGACTGCGGGTAGGACTTCTAATATAACTCCAGTCGGCCAGTCCCCGGGCCGACTAGTCGAACCCGGTGCCAGACGAAACAAGTAAATGAAATGACAAAGTCATAAGCATGATACTTTTCATTCATAGATAAGAGATGGCAGTCCCCGAGCCCTCCTCGGGGGGCCTATTGTCTCGTACTTAATACAAAAGTTAGCGTGATACATACTGTATTTCAACTGTAAAATCTTCGAAGGAGGTTGGCGTTCCATGGTCGTTCCGACTCCTTGCCGGAGTTGTCTCTCTTGCGTGCCTTCGGCTTCTGTGCGTCGATCAGGTAGTAGGAGTCGTTGCCTAGAGCTCTGCTGATGACGAAGGGGCCTTCCCAAGGGGCCGAGAGCTTGTGCTGGCCGGCTGTTTGCTGGATCAGCCGGAGCACAAGATCGCCCTCTTGAAAAGATCTTGGCCTGACCATCCGGCTGTGGTAGCGGTGCAAACCCTACTGGTAGATGGCAGACCGGCTGAGGGCTAACAGCCGGCTTTCTTCCAGCAGGTCTACGCCGTCTTCTCGTGCTTCCTTGGCCTCCGCTTCTGTGTACATGGTTACTCGAGGCGAGTCGAACTCGATGTCAGTTGGGATGACCGCCTCGGCACCATACACAAGGAAGAAAGGGGTGAAGCCGGTTGACTTGTTTGGAGTAGTGCGCAGACTCCATAGGACAGCCGGTAGCTCGTCAAGCCAACAGCCGGCTGAACGCTCCAGAGGTATGACCAGTCGGGGCTTGATGCCGGAGAGGATGAGGCCGTTGGCTCGCTCGACCTGGCCGTTTGACTGCGGGTGGGCGACTGACGCTAAGTCCAGCCGGATACCTTGGGCTGCGCAGAAACGTGCCAAGGCTCCTTTGGCAAAATTCGTTCCATTGTCGGTGATGATGCTGTGTGGCACGCCGTACCGAGTTGTTATGTCTGCGATGAATGTCACAACAGTCGGCCCATTCAGCTTCTTGATCGGCTTTGCTTCAATCCACTTGGTGAATTTGTCCACGGCGATGAGCAGATGCGTCATGCCGCCGCGCGCCGTCTTGAATGGGCCCACCATGTCCAGTCCCCAAACGGCGAAGGGCCAAGTGAGGGGAATGGTCTTGAGTGCCGAAGCCGGCATGTGTTGCTTGGAGCTGAAGAGTCGGCACCCCTTGCAATTTTTAACTAATTCTTTGACGTCGTCCAAAGAGGTCGGCCAGAAGAAACCATGGCGGAAAGCTTTGGCGACGAGTGATCTTGAAGCCGCATGGTGGCCGCATTCTCCTTGGTGAATGTCTCTGAGGATTGCGATGCCCTTCTCTTATTCGACGCACCGTTGGAGGATTCCAGTGACACTGCGCTTGACTAGTTCTCTGTTGATGATTGTGTATGCTCCGGCTCGACGTTGGACTTATCTTGCCTCTGCTTCGTCAGCCGGCAGATCTTGGTTTACTAAGAAGTTGAGGATGGACTGAGCCCATGACGGAGCCGCGACTTCTCCTACTGCCAATGTGGCTACAGCCACTAGGGTGGGCGGGCTGGGTGGTGAAATGCTGGAGTCGGCCGCCGGCTGTTGCATTGGTGCAGTCCCTGGGCCGGCTACTGCAGTCCCCGAGCCGGCTACTGCAGTCCCCGAGCCGAGTGTGGCAGTCCCCGAGCCGGTTGCCAAAGTCCTCGGGCCGATTACTGAAGTCCCGGGGTCGCCCGCTTGGTTCTTCGAGCCGGACCCGGCCGCGTCGGGGTCAGGTGGCACGAAGATGGAATCGAACTCTGGACACGGCTTGATGGACGGCTTGAGGAGGCATTGTAGAGCGACGCCGGTTGGAATTGCTTGCCGAGTGGAGCCTATTCGAGCCAGGGCATCGGCTGGCTCGTTGTCGGCTCGCGGTACGTGGAGGAACTCGCATCCTTCAAAGTATCTGCTGAGTTGTTGAACCAGGAAGCGGTAGCTCGCCATATTTGCGTCCTTGGCATCCCAGTCGCCGGATGATTGCTGGACCTCCAAGTCCGAGTCGCCACAGCATAGGATCCGGCGAATGCCGAGTTCCTTGGCAAGCCGAAGCCCGTGTATGAGCGCCTCGTACTCGGCCACGTTGTTGCAGGCGGCAAAGTGAATCTGCAGTGTGTATCTGAGCTTGTCGCCTTTGGGAGAGGTAAGGACGATGCCGGCTCCCAAGCCGGTGCGCATCTTGGACCCGTCAAAGTGCATGCGCCAATGGGTGGAGTCAGGAGCCGGCGGCAGGTACTGGGTCTCGGCCCAGTCGACGAGGAAGTCAGCCAGTGCTTGGGACTTGATGGCGGTGCGGGGCTGGTAGAAGATCGTGTAAGGGGCCAGCTCGATGGCCCATTTTGCCACCCGGCCGGATGCGTCCCGGCTGCCTATGATCTCGGCCAGCGGGGCGGTGCATACGACCGTGTCGGGGTGCTCTTGAAAGTAGGGCTTCAGTTTCTTGGCGGTGAAGTACACGCCGTAACACATCTTCTGGTAGTGCGGGTAGTTCTGCTTTGAAGCGGACAGCACCTCGCTTAAATAATACACCGGCCTCTGGACCGGCTGGGCTCGGCCTTCTTCTGGGCGTTGGACTACGATGACGGTGCTGACCACCCAGCTGGTTGCGGCGATGTAAAGGAGCATGGGCTCTTTCTCAGTCGGCGTGGCCAGCATCTTCTTCAGCTCATGAAAAGCTTGGTCGGCCTGGTCGTTCCACTCGAAGTGAGTGCTCTTCTTCATGAGGCGGTAGAGGGGGAGAGCCTTCTCTCCGAGTCGGCTGATGAAGCGGTTCAAGGAGGCCAAGCATCCGGTGAACTTTTGGATGTCTCGAAGCTTGGTGGGGATCGCCATTCTCTCGATGGCCTTGATCTTCACCGGGTTGCATTCGATGCCGCGTTCGGAGACCAGGAAGCCTAAGAGCTGGCCGGCTGGCACTCCGAACATGCATTTCTCGGGGTTGAGCTTGATTTGGAACCGGCATAGGTTCTCAAACGTTTCCTTGAGGTCTCCCAGCAAAGTGCCACGCTTCTCCGTCTTCACCACAATGTCGTCCACGTAGACGTGAGCGTTTCTGCCGAGTTGCTTGAGGAGGCACTTCTGCAAGCAACGCTGAAAACTAGCACCGGCATTTCTTAAGCCGAATGTCATAGTCAGGTAGCAGAAGGCTCCAAATGGCGTGATGAAGGCGGTCTTCAGGCGGTCATCCGGATCTAGCTTTATCTGGTGATATCCTGAGTAAGCATCCAAGAAACTCAACAGCTCGCATCCGGTCGTGGAGTCTATCACTTGGTCAATCCTTGGCAGGGCAAAGGGATCTTTGGGGCAAGCCTTGTTGAGGCTCGTGTAGTCTATACACATGCGCCACTTGTTGTTCTTCTTTAACACGAGGACCGGGTTGGCAAGCCACTCTGGTAAAAACACTTCCATAATGAAGCCGGCTGCCAGAAGCCAGGCTATCTCCTCTCCCACAATCATGCACTTCTCCTCCGACAGTCGGCGAAGGGGTTGTTTGACTGGCTTTGCGTCTTCTCGGACGTGTAGTTTGTGCTCGGCGAATTTCCTCGGAACACCCGGCATGTCCTTGGGGGACCATGCAAAGATGTCCCGATTCTCACGGAGGAAATCGGCGAGCTCGCCTTCCTATTTGCTGTTCAGGCTTGCCCCGATGACGGCAAACCTCTCTGGATGCTCGGGGTCAAGAGGTATCTTCTGCATCTCCTTGGCCAGCTGGAAAGATCCTTGAGCATCATCCTCCTTGGGGTCGGGGGACACGGCCGACTGCTTGCCGGCTATGGCCACGACTCGGTCCAACATCTTCTTTTCTTCGGCAATCACAAGGGACTCGGCCAGCCGGCTGCTGGCTGCCGCGCACTCAGAGGACTTCTTGTAATCGCCGGCCACGCTGATGACGCCTTTGGTACTTGGTATCTTCATCTTGAGGTATGCATAGTGGGGAACTGCCAAGAATTTGGCCAAGGCAGGTCGGCAAAGCAATGCATGGTAAGGGCTCTCCAGGTCCACCACTTCAAACCAGATTACTTCTCGGCGGAAATTCTCCTTGTCCCCAAAAAAGTACATCAATCTTGATCTTGCCAATGGGGGCGCAGGACAGGCCGGGTACGATGCCATGGAACACTGTTCGAGTAGGCATGAGCTGCTTCGTCTTGACATTTAGCTTCTCTAGGGTGTCACGGTACAGGATGTTGATGCTGCTCCTGCCGTCTATCAGCACGCGGGAGAAGCGGGCGGGGCATCTGTCCGTCACGAGGGTGGCTTCCAGGACCAATGTGTAAGAGCCAGGAGACGGCATCACCTCTGGATGGTCGGCCCGGCTCCAGCTGATGGGCTTTTCTGACCAATGCATGTGTTTGGCGGGGTCGGCAGCGACCACGCTAACTTCATGGTGCTCTCGGAGTTTGCTGCGCCGGTCTTCGGGCTGGCTTGTAAAGACGATGTAGGTTGCTTGCTCGTTAGGGAACTCATCATGCACGGCTCCGACTGCGGGCCGAGCGGCCGGAGGCAGCGGAGGCGGAGGCGGCGGGCCGGCAGGCGGAGGCGGCGCGAGCCCCTCGCCTTTGGAGATTCGGGTGAGCCAATGGCACTTCCGGGTTGTGTGGTTGGACGGCTTCGCGCCGCTGTGGAACTTGCACGGGGCGTCGAGAGTTTGCTCGTAGGAGAAGGCCGGCTGCCAAGCCGGCCTGCCGCCCTTGGGCTTCTTGTGCGCGGGTCGCCCTTCAAGCGGCACGTCTTCAATTGTGGCCACCTGTCGACTGGCGGGAGGTGGCGCGAGGCCCTTGCGCTTGTGGTTGTTCGAGTGTGGGCGTCGGCCGGAATCCCCAGCCGGCGTCCTGGGCGCCGGGTTGAGTACTTTTCCGGACGCGTCTACACGAAGCTCGGTCTTCATTGAGGAGTCAGTGGTGGCGTACTTGTCCGCTATGTCCAGAAGCTCGTCGAGGGTAGTCGGCTCGTCGCAGAGGAGCTTGTGCTTAAGGAGGGTGCCTTCTCGGCATCCGGCTGTAAAGTATTCTATGGCTTGCACCTCATGCACCCCTTCGCAAGAGTTGCGGAGCTCGGCCCAACGCATGAGGTAGTCGCGAGTGGACTCGGCGGGGCCTTGTACACACAAGGAGAGCTGTCTGGGCTAGGGAGCCCGCTTGTAGGTGCTGGTGAAGTTGCGGATGAAAGCTTCGGTGAAATCTAGCCAGCTGTTGATGCTGAGAGGCTTGAGGCTGTTGAGCCAGGTCCGCGCCGTGCCTTGCAGCATGAGGGGCATGTACTTCACGGCAACGTGTCGGTTGCCGTTGGCTATGCTGACCACCGTGGAGTAGTCGATTAGCCAATCTTCCGGCTTCATGGAGCCGTTGTACTTGGGCGTGTCTCTTGGGAGCGAGAACCCTTTGGGGAAGGGCTCGTCGCGGATGCGGGGGCCGAAACAAGGCGGGCCGACATCGTCTTCTTCTTCCAGCGCCAGGGATCACGCCAGGCGGTCGATCCGATGGCGTGCGTCGTTCTCGCCGACTCCTTCGCGGCGACCCAGTCGGCCGCTGAGAGTCGGGTGCGCCACCGGCGGCGGGGTGGGATATCTCTCTCCACGGGGTCGAGGCGGAGGCGGGTTGCCCCGCCATTCCATGGCTCGGGGATGGCCGTCCGCGTCTCGCTCGATGGAGGTTCGGGTCCGCCTGCGGCTGGCAGCCGGCTCTTTCTCGCGCCACGCGCGGGTGTTGCTCGTAGCCGGCGTCCGGGACGTCGCGCCGTGATCTCGGCGCGGGGGAGGGCTTCCCATGCGGGCGTCGGCTTTGTGCCGCTGCGCGGCTGCATCGATCAGTTGCTGGATGCGCCGGGTCATGTGGGGGAGGTCTTCGGCCTCCAAGCCGTCCAACTCGTCTACCGCCGCCTGGGCGGCGCGCAGGTTCTCGAGTGCAGTGGCGTAGACTGGGCGGTCGACTCCCAGCGTGTCGGCGATGACGGCGCCGCGTTGCTTGACAAGGCCGGCCCGGCTTGGCCCACCCGGGGCCGGCATGGCGAAGGCGGCGCGGTCAGCTTCGCGCTGGTAGGCCTCAGTGAGGCGTCTTACGGAAGCCAGCCTCCGGCCCTCTGCGAGGAAGGCGAGGCGGCGTGCCTCCAGTGCTTCGTCGTCGGCATCAGCCGGGAGGGGGTGGACAAGTCATGGGCCGCCGCGTGCGGGGCGTCGTGGGTGCTCTCGTCGGCCGGGCCGCCGTGGCCGACAACCATCACTTCGGTGGTGACAGCATCGCAGCCGTCGGCTTGAGGAAGCGGGTCGTTGTAGATCGTGACGTTGGTGGGGAAGGTGTCGTAGGAGGCCGTGTCGGAGTCGACAGGCATCGGGTCGGTGGAGCCAACCGACTCCAGATCCACAGCGGGCTCGCTGGAGACATGGAGCTGACCGAGAAGGTTGGCGAGGTGGTCGGTGCCCGCATCGGAGGCGAGCTCGTCGGAGGTGAGGGCTTCGTCGCAGAGATCGGCGAGGCTGCTCGCCGCGCAGACACTGGTGACGCCTTGCAGCGCGTCATGGCAAGCGCCATCGGGCGTGCCGGGCTGGCTACGCTCGCTGGGGAGGAAGAGGGTTCCCGTCCAGAACAGGTCTCCGGACGACGGTGCACGTGGCCCCACGGTGGGCGCCAAATGTCGGGTGGTAGGTGCGACATATGCCAACGGGTGGCTTATCATTGTGGGAGCCAGTAAGACGTCGCCGGTGCCTGGAAACGGGATGAGGTGAAGACATGCACGCCGGCGAATCTTACCCAGCTTCGGGGCTCTCCGTGGAGATAACACCCCTACTGCTGCTCTGCGGGGTCTCCGCATGATCTCTAGACGAACAAGTAGCTACACAATGCTCCTTGAGCTGTTCGGTGGGAGGAGGAAGAAGGGCACGGCTAGCTTGCTTCTCCTCCTTGTGTGTGTCTAAAACTAGCTGAGGGTCGAACCCTTTGCATGGGTGCCCCGGGGGGTTTATATAGGCCTACCCCCCGGGGGTACAATGGTAATCCGACTGGGCGCGGGGCCCAGCCATCTGTGACTGCGCTCGCCGGCTTCTGCGCGGACTGCTGGGGCCCGCCGGCTGGTGGGTCCCGCCGGCTACCAACTCCTTGGCAACAGGCAGGCCCCACTGCCAAGGGTCTTGTCGATGGCTGGTTACTGTTGCCCCAACCTGATGACGAGGGCTTCGTCGAGGTAAGCATGGCTACAGTGCCGCCGTCCGGCGGGCGATTACTGTAGCCTTGCCGCGTCTTGTCTCCTTGATGGGGCGTCCTCTTCGAGGGGGGAAGTGAGCCGGCTGCGGGGAGCCGGCCCTGCCTCGAGCTGACTGGGGGAGGCATGGCCGCCTTCGGGCGTCTCTCTGCCCAAAAGGGGCCCACCGCCCATGGGCCGTACTGGCGGCCCGTCGTGGGTGACATCAGGGTCAACATGGCAACAGTGCCGCGCTGGACGGGTCATGGCCACTCCGTACGGCGCACTGTGCCAGGCGTGCTCCGGGATTCGGGGGTGGCAGGCTTTAGTGTAGCCACGCCCCGTCTCATCGCCACTAGGTGGATGCAAACTTTGAGGGTACGGTCTCGGCCGCTCTATGGGAGCCGGCTTCTCGGAGTCGGCCCTCCAATGGCCGGCTTCTCGTAGTCGGCCCTCCCATGGCTTTCTTCATGAGGGCTAAAGTCGGGCCGCCTTCCGAAAGCCGGCTTGGGCTTGTAATTTCTTCAGAAGGGCCAGGGGAAGCCGGCTAGGCTACCCATGGCTATTTACTCCGACACATTGGTTCGTCAAATGTTTTTGCTTCACAATGCTCTTGGTGAAGCCTATCCCCCTAACTGCACTGTAGGGTACGATACCAGCGTCTTCAGAATGGATTATTGATAGTGGGTGTACAAATCACATGACTGGCAAAAGAAGCCTTCTTATGGACTCAACCTTACGTCCATCCGACAAGAGCCACATCACATTTGCAGACACTGGTAAAAGTAAGGTATTGGGTCTAGGTAGAGTTGCAATCTCAAGGGATCAACACATGGATAAAGTCATGCTTGTTGAATCCCTTGGCTTCAACTTAATGTCTGTCTCAATGCTTTGCGATTTGAATATGATCGTAATATTTGGAAAATATCGTTGCCTTGTACTAATGGAATCTGACAAGTCTCTAGTATTTGAAGGGTATCGAAAAGATGATTTGTACGTGGTAGATTTCTCAGCAGGACCACAGCTTGCCGTATGTCTTCTAGCAAAAGCTTCAGAATGTTGGCTCTGGCATCGGAGGCTTGGGCATGCTGGCATGAGGAACCTCCACACCCTGGCAAAGAAGAAGCATGTCATAGGCATCGAAGGCATCAAGTTCAAGAAAGATCACTTATGCGGTGCCTGTGAGGCAGGAAAGATGACGAGGGCCAAACATCCCTCGAAGACAATCATGACCACTACTCGACCCTTCGAACTGCTTCACATGGATCTTTTCGGTCCCACTCATTACTCAACTCTTACTACTACTGCTTGTCTCTATGTCTTTGTCATTGTTGATGATTATTCTAGATATACTTGGGTGCACATAATCCTTTACAAGACTGAAGTGCAGGATGTCTTCAGACGCTTCGCCAATCGAGCTATGAACAATTATGGCGCCAAGATAAAGCACATCAGAAGTGACAATGGCACTAAATTCAAGAACACTGGCCTTGATACATATCTTGATACCTTGGGCATCACACATGAATTCTCGGCCCCGTACACGCCACAGAAGAATGGCGTCGTCGAACGCAAGAATAGAACACTCATTGAGATGGCCAGAACAATGCTAGATGAATACAAGACTCCAAGAAAATTCTGGCATGAAGCCATTGATATTGCATGCCATACAATCAATCGTGTTTATCTTCACAAGCTTCTTAACAAGACATCTTATGAGCTCCTTACTGGCAAGAAGCCAAATGTCAGTTACTTCAGAGTATTTGGAGGTAGGTGCTGGATCAAGGACCCACATCACACCTCAAAGTTTGCACCAAAAGCACATGAGGGTTTTATGCTTGGATATGGAAAGGATTCGTACTCCTACAGAGTCTTCAATCTCTTTCATTACAAAGTGGTTGAAACAGTGGATGTGTGGTTCGATGAGACCAACGGTTCACAAAGAGAGCAACTGCCAAATGTGCTAGATGAAGTTCCATCCAGTGAATCAATCAAGCTAATGGGAACTCGAGAAATTATACCTTCTGAAGCTCATCCTGAAGAAGAACTCATCATCTCAGCACCTGATCAACATGAAGACAATGCCCAGCCTGAAGACATTCCTTCTAACAACGACAATGATCAGCAAGAGCAAAATCTTCGCCCTGTACATCCTCGCGTTGCCAATGAAGTGCAGATTGAAAGAATAATTGGTAGCATCAATGCACCCGGTCCACTCACTCGTTCAAGGGCAACTCAGCTAGCAAATTTCTGTGGGCACTTCGCATTCGTCTCAATAACAGAACCCAAGAAAGTTGAAGAAGCCTTCATGGAACCTGAATGGATTCAAGCTATGCAAGAAGAGCTTCAACAGTTTGAGCTGAATAATGTATGGGAACTGGTTAAGCGTCCTGATCCACGGAAGCACAATATAATAGGCACCAAATGGATATACCGCAACAAGCAAGATGAGCATGGTCAAGTTGTCATAAACAAAGCTCGTCTCATTGCTCAAGGATATACTCAAGTGGAAGGCATTGACTTTGATGAAACATTTGCTCTTGTGGCTAGACTTGAAGCCATACGCATACTGCTGGCCTATGCAAATCATCATAACATACTTCTATATCAAATGGATGTGAAGAGTGCTTTTCTCAATGGAAAGATTGAAGAAGAAGTGTATGTTGCACAACCGCCTGGCTTTGAAGATCCAAAATATCCTGACATGGTATACAAGCTCAACAAGGCACTGTATGGCCTCAAACAAGCGACTCGAGCCTGGTATGACACACTCAAATACTTCCTGAAGAGCAAAGGATTCATACCTGGCTCCCTAGACCCCACTCTCTTCATGAAGACATATGATGGTGAACTGTTTGTGTGCCAAATATATGTGGATGACATTATCTTCGGCTGCACCAATCAGAAGTACGGTGAAGAGTTTGGATATATGATGCAAGAGCAATATCAGATGTCCATGATGGGAGAGCCGAAGTTCTACCTCGGTCTTCAAATACGACAACAACGCAACGACATCTTCATATCTCAAGAGAAGTATCTCAAATATTGCCTGAAGAAGTTTGGTATGCAGGACTGCAAAGGCTTCACAACACCAATGCCATCCAAACATCATCTTGGTCCCGACGACAATGGTAAAGAGTTCGATCAAAAGGTATACCGCTCCATGATTGGTTCTTTACTTTATCTATGTGCATCTAGGCTAGATATTATGCTTAGTGTTGCATGTGTGCTTGATTTCAAGCGACACCAAAGGAGTCGCATCACTTAGCTGTGAAGCAATTCTTCGATATTTGGCTCACACCCCAACTCTAGGATTATGGTATCCAAAGGGCTCAGAGTTTGATCTGGTTGGATTCTCGGATGCTGATTATGCTGGTGGCAAAGTTGATCGCAAGTCTACATCAGGCACATGTCACTTTCTGGGACGATCACTTGTATGTTGGTCTTCAAAGAAGCAGAACTGTGTATCTCTCTCCACTGCTGAATCTGAATACATTGCTGCTGGATCTTGCTGCGCTCAGCTTCTGTGGATGAAGCAAACACTCAAGGACTATGGCATTCATCTGAAGCAAGTGCCACTTACTGCGACAACGAAAGCGCCATCAAGATTTCCAACAACCCAGTTCAGCACTCGAAGACAAAGCACATTGAAATTCCTCATCACTTTCTCAGAGATCATGTTGTGAAGGAAGATATTGATATCATACACGTTAACACTAAATAGCAATTGGCAGATATCTTCACCAAGCCCTTGGATGAGAAGAGATTTTGCAAGTTACGGTGTGAGCTAAATATCCTGGAATCCTCAAATGTCCTGTGATCAGGCACACATCCTAACCCTTATGCATATTGATGACTTAGATGTGCAACACACGAAGTAAAGTATATCTTCAATCAATGAAGACATACATTCTAAGTGTGAATACATTAATGTGGAATTTGACTTCGGAGCACCACGATAATTGTGCGCCGTGTTTGGGTCTAATACTTCCTATACGGTGGGTAACGCCACCACCAAATGTTCTGTTTGAAGTGTTTCACTCATGGCATTACATTTGCTATGTCTTCACATTTGGTTTGGCTTCAATCTCAACATATCTTCATGATTATCTTCACAATGTTGATTATATAGATATATATATATATATATACTAGTGCTCTGTCCTCTACAAAATTCACTTATAGCTATGTCTTCTTGTTGAATCTTTTGAACTAAGTGAGTGTGATCGGACCCTAACCTCTCTATGCTTTCTATCTCAAATTCTAACTCTCCAAATCATATGCATTCTATTGAAACTGTCGAATGTCTTCTCTGCGTCCTTGTCAGCAGAAGATATAGAGACAACCATTAAGTCCGTTTTCAATGCTCATTCCTCCACATGAAACCCGGAGAAGTAGGAACGACCACCCGACAATCCAGGCGTGCGTGGGACGTGGAACAAACCCCAAAATTCCGCATAATGGCCACGTGTTCCTCAGATGCGAATCGCCAGGGGCACCTGTGTAATAACGTAGTGCCGCCCCTGTACCTATAAATACACACTTCACAACGGTCATTATCTCTTCTTCCACTCTCGCACGAACCCTAGCGCCACTGCTAGCCCTCGACGACGCCGGCGACGAAGCGCTTCGCTGCCACAACCTCTCCGACACCGTCTTCACGCCGACCGCGGACATCGTCCTCTCCGTCGTCGCCATAGGTGTCCTCCGTCGCCAAGTTAGGGCACGGAAGATCGAACTGCTCGGCCTCATCTTCCACTCCGTCTAGCAGTTCTTAGTGTGGTAAATAGAACTTCCTTTTTACGGCACCGTTGATCCTATGGCTTTGTCACTTTCTACCACAAGCAGTTTCTATTCACACAAGTTAGATCTCTCTCATACTGCATCTCATAACATGCCTAGTATATTCACTTGTGCTTCACAAAGTAGTTAGATTCCTCACTTGTACTGATCTGTGGATTCATACAAATCTGGAACCAACTCCTTATCTACGAGTGAATGTCTTCGCACGATGAGGTCAATGTCTTCTAAACTGATTTATCTTCAAAATCTTCTGAGAATGCATATGACCTCTTCCCCTTCCCTCGCACCTTAATGTTGTCACAGGTACATGTCTGTGGGAGAATCCTTTGGTTCTCATAGTCTGCATTCATTTGCAGAATTCTTACAGCATCACATAAATTCTCCCGAAGCCAGTTCCTGTTTGTCCAGCAAGCGAAAACCTTTGAAGCCTTTGAACGTGTTGAAGCCTTTCAGTTTAAAGTTTATGTCTTCAGAGAAATCAGCAAGGAAGGGTGGCAGAAAGCGTCGTGGAGAAACATCCAGAGATCTGCCAGATGACCTCTCAGAATTGTACAAGACAGATCCTGAAGAGGATTACAATCAGCGCAAGACCCGAATCCAATGGATTCGAAGATATTGGGCAGAACAATGGTTCAAATACCGATTTGTAACCCAGGAATATGCTGAGAAAAACACCATCAAGAGACCGTGGGGAGACATCCTATACAAGAATCTTCTACCCAGGTCCAGAGATGAAGCCATTGAACAAGGCTTCTATCCCTGCATGGTCCGTGGGCCACAGCCTGCTGATGCACACCCATCGTCACTACTATGGTGTCGTGACGACAATCTGTTCAAGCGCAACTTCCAGTTTGCCCAGAACTCAGCGAAGCAAAACAAGAAAACATTGGGACTAGACTTCAACCCTGGTCCCTCAGCTCCAAGGGCTGATGGCACATGAGATGCAGAACCCAATGTCATCGGTCCTTTCTACAACCTTGAAGGCCTCATCACCCACATCTTGGTTCAAGGGACTGCAGTGAATGAGCCTGCAGCTGACGCTGAGTCAGATGAAGCGCCTGCAGTGCCGAAGCCAAAGCAGTTGAAGAAGCCTAAAGCTTCAAAGCCTGCCCCTTCACCAAAAATCTCATGGGCGAAGCCACTGGCAACTGCACCTCCTAAAGACAGTGTGCAGTCTGAAGATTTATCTCGCATCTCCAAGCCCTAGAAGGTCAAGATGCCTCTGCCACACACCGGCCAAGAACTAACAGCTGCTGCCATTCTGCGCAATGATGCCATCGATCTGTCAAGTGATGAAGATCTTGCAGATGACGCTCTTGAGCAACTCATCAAGAGCAAAGAAGAAGCAGAAATCTTCAATGATCTGCCTCTCTTTGATCTAACCATCATCCACAACTTCATTGACGAGTGGTTTGACACGCCAAACATCAGCTTTTAAGATCTGCAACTACCCATTGGCCTTAGTGTCGCCTTCCAAGGCGCCATTGCTTCAGAGGTAGCTGTCGCCCAGCGCATTGTTGAACTGAAGCAAAAGATTGACTATGAAAAGGCTCAGTTCAAGAAGCATATGGCCAAACTCAGCGTGCAAGAAGTGAAGAACTTCAAGAGTATGATGCACGAGCTCAAGGAAGCCTTTGTAAAGAAACGTGCAGAAGCTCAGGGTTCGCGTGAGCGCATGAAGGTTCTGGCTGACAGATGTGTGCAAGCCTACAATGAGGCTGAGAAGCGCAAGGCCCTTGGGCGTCCTGGCATAGAACCCAGGATGGCCGCAAAGAAGAAGAAGAAGCCTGCTACGGCTGAACCCGACGCACCAAGGCAGGAAGCAGTTCCTATTGTCTTCCCAACTAGAATGACTGGCTCGAAGCCAAAAAGCCGGTCAACCGCTTCAGAGCTCAAGAAGACGAGGACTACTGAGGCTGAAGCCAGGAAGAGGAAACATCCTGAATCCTCTCCTACTGCCCCCTCCAAGAAGAAGAGGAAGACCAAGAAAGATCGGGCTGCTCCCACAGAGCCTTTGATAGTTGAACCTATTTCTATGGTTTATCCTGACGCTGAATGTCAACTGACAATCCATGAGCCTGCTTCCACAGAGGCTCATGAAGATGAAGACTTTCCAGCAGTTGATCCCATCGCTACTGAAGACATTGGTCAACATGACCATGTAGAAGATGGTGCAGTCCTTCCTCAGCTCGAGAACAGCGAACTCATCAGCATTGGTCGTCCACTGACGCCAATTGCATAGAATGCTTCATGGGCGGATCGCCCACAAGAGGAAGAAGACCTTGAGGCCCAGCCAACTCCAACTCCACAGGCGTCGCTTGCGTTGCGCAGGCTTCGCAAAGGTCCAAGGCCTCAAGTCTCTGCTGAAGACATTCCGGCCGCATCAGTCGCAGAAGAAGAAGTCCCCCAAGTTGCCACTCCCCTATCCCACCAAGAAGCAGTTCTCAAGGAGAACGTGCTTGAAAATCTTGCGGCTGCCACAACCACCAATGAAGCCACTGCTAATGTGGAGCCCTCCCCAACGGAAGAAGAAGACAATGAAGCCACTGATCCCGTCACTTCTGTTCCTGAGTCTGCTGCCGGTCCTCAGTTCGACTATCATGTTGAGCACAGGCCTCAGGTACAGAAGCCAATCCCAAGATTGCCAAGGTTCCCAGGTCCAGCATCAGCACCTGGCTCCTTCAATATCAATGGCTTCAGAGCAGACAATACATTCTTCGATAGCTCCAGGAACCCCTACTCAAGGGAAAGGATATCATCTGATCGGTTCTGGAGCTATCCGCAGCGAAGCTATTACTCATGCATTCTTTACAACCAAGGTCGCATCTTCCCACACAAGCGCCTTGACATTGAAGCTATAGCTGGTCTGCCCTGTCTGGAAGAAGCTTTGGATTGCTTCAAGGAAGTTGGACTGCTGCCGTTCGTTACTGACCAAGAGCATTGGAATGAAGAGTTGCTGCTCCAATTCTATGCCACACTTCTCATCCGCAGGTATAGCAGAGATCCGAAGACTTGGGTCCTAGAGTGGATGACTGGAAACGTTCATCACGAAGCCAAAGCCTTTGACATCATTGAGCTCACTGGTTTGCCCACTCCTGGCGATCTCTACGAGCATGGCTGTCAGCTGCATAGTGAAGCTATTGAGAGCATCTTTCAGAAGCCTGAACCTGATATGAGTCAGATGCTCAGCATGATGAAGCCATTGCCCCAAGATGCTGCTTATCCCACGGAGTTCTTCGTTGAAGACCTTGAGTATCTGCCAAGAACCATTTATCACATTATCAGGCGAACTCTCTGTCCCATCAAAGGGCACTCTCCACATGCCAAGCTTGAGGGTGCAATGAAGACTTTGATCTTCTATATTCTTCATGGAAAATGCTTCAATGCACAGGACTTCTTCATTCGCCAACTTGCTGCATCAGGCTATGATCTGTTTGGCATGAAGTTCTATGCCCCATGGGTAATGCAGCTAATCAAACTTCACTCCGATATCTCATATCAGCCATCTGCTCGCAATCATCGGATTTTTCTGCCTGATGTGGATATCTCTATTGAAGCCATCTATCCTGAGCCTGCCAAGGAACCTCTAAGTCTTTAGAATGTAGAGCATCAGAGTTTCTCTCAGAACATTGAAGGAGTTGAAGAAGTCACTCGTGTGTATCCTTTGGTTGGCACTACACGTGCACCACACCCTGCTTCCACTAAAGCCACTGATAGTACAACTGCTCCACGACCCAAGAAGCGCACTCGTGTTCTCAACGACCGAGAGCTTCTTGTGGCTCTTCATCAGAAACAGGATAGGCATCATGACTGGCTGAAGCGTCAGATGCAAAGCCTCTTGGTGGATGTTAATCGCATTCGCAATCTTGCCACCAAGAATGCTTTCGTTGCCCATGAAACCTCTCGCCGCACATGGAAAGGGCTAACGTTGATGTGTTCTGAAGATGATCTTCAAGAGGATGGCTTCACTGAGCGATTCAAGTTTGACTCCACACCTCCTCGAAGGGCTGTGCTGCGAGGAACTCCATCCCTTGAAGACTCTAAGTTCTCTTCCTCTGCTGCAACTATGACTGCCAGAGTGATCGAGGATGAAGACGATGCTACTTCACCGCCACCTCCTTCAACACGCTTCGACTCTGTTCCAAGCTCTTCAGCACCACCAAACACCACCAACGACCCTGCTGCTTCACCTACTCCTCATGGGAACGAGTAGATGTTCTATATCTTCAAACCTTTTTGGTCCTTACTGACAAAAGGGGGAGAAGCATATGATGTTGATAGTGTTCAAGCGGGTCCATATGGGCGGGTGCTTTATATTTTGCTTCGTGCTTACAACTCTCGTTTTGCTACATTTGGTTCTTTGAGTTGTAACACTTAAACTCGATGGTCGTCTGCCACTTATCTGCCACCTTGTTTTGCGATGATAAATTGCGCATGTGCGACAATAAATTCCGCACTTAGATCATTCTGCAGACGTCCATTTTCCATTATGCATGTCATTATCTTCATATACTTTCACATGCATAGTGGATTGTCATCATAAGTTAAAGTGGATCTCCACAAGTACAACCTGCCATGTGCATTTGCATTCCAAAAGCAAATTACTTATATGCACACCTTTAGGGGGAGCCCTTGCAACTTATGAAGACAATTCCTTATCCTTTACAATTTCACAGATTATATTCCCCGTTGAAAATTTCAAATAGTTTGTCATCAATCACCAAAAAGGGGGAGATTGTAAGTGCATCTAGTGCCACCCCTAGTTGGTTTTGGAGTATTGACGACAAACCTAGTTGAGGGACTAATGTGTTTGTGAGAATTGCAGGATAACACAGGTAGAAGTCCCTCATTGATTCGGTTTTCCTACCAGAGATGACCCCTAAAAATGTATGAAGACATTGAAGTCAAAGGTGGTATATGAAGATATTCACATTGAAGACTATGACAAGAGAAGACACCACATGAAGCCTATGGAGCTCGAAGACTTAGATCTTTTGTAGTTCTATTTTCTTTTGTGTTGAGTCATAGGAACCACCGTACTGTTAAATGGGGTCCAAGAGAACCAGTCAGAATGACTGAAGTGATGCCTAACCAAAACCTATGTCTTCGAATGAAGACTATGAGAGCGAATCTTGTCTAGAGTCGGACAAGTTAGCTTTGCTTGCAGCCCAAGCAAAGTTGCCGTGTGAGTTTGAAATCTGACCGTTGGAACACGTGTCAGTTCCTTAGTGACCCAGGGTCATTTCGGACAAATCAGGTCGGGTTGCCAAGTGGCTATAAATAGCCCACCCCCTACAACCATAAACAGTTGGCTGCTCAGATTCAGAGTACGGCTTTTGTCGTTTGAGAGCAACCCACCTCGAAGCCTTTGAGAGAGAATTCCTTGCGAGGATAAAGCCCTAACCAACCAGAGCCAAAGAGAATTAGGCATCACTTAAGTCTTCTTGTCTGTGTGATCTAAAGACTTATTACACTTGAGGACTGTGCATCCTCCAGCCGGTTAGGCGTCGTGTTCTGAGCATCCAAGAGACATTGTGGATTGCCGGTGAACGAAGTTTGTGAAGGTTTGGGAGTCTACCTTGAAGACTTACCAGAGTGATTGGGCGAGGTCTGTGTGACCTTAGCTCAAGGGGAATACGGTGAGGATTGGGTGTCCTGAGCTGCATGTTCAGGACTGGGTGTCCGGGACTGTGTGTCCTAAGGTTTAAATACCTAGCCGCCCTAACCAGACGTATAGTTGTGACAGCAACTGGAACTGGTCCAACAAATCATTGTCTTCAATGATTCACTGGTTTCATCTTCCCTTCCCTTTACATACTGTTACTCCTTGTGAAGTCATTGTATGTTTGCACTATCTTTTGTCTTCACTGAGTGACTGCATGTTCTGTCTGGCTTCACAATATCTTTCTACCTAATCCTTACTACATTGCTGCTATTAGTCATTGTGCTTTCACTCTATTGAATAGTTGACTATGGCTTGCCTAGTGTAGTCTACCTTCCGCTGCAGGGTATTAGGTTTATTTCTATCGTTTGTCTTCATAACTCCCACGTTTTGAAGACTTTCATAAAAATCGCCTATTCACCCCCCCCCCCTCTAGTCGATATAATGCACTTTCAGCAACATGTTTCGTCAAATAGGTAAATCGGCCATTGATAAAGGACGATTGAAATTTGTTGAGACACCAAGACATCACCAGTCTATTCCGATTGGTCCCGATGGCAGAAAGTTTTTGCATCGGCTACTTCAAGCCGATCCATTTAAAGAGAAGGCAAAAACTGCAGGTGATGGGATTAAGCTTTCAAGTAAAGAAGTTGTTGAAGAGCATAATGAACATAATCTTGAGGGCAACAATTCCATCGAAGCTACAATGGAGACACCAAGGACTGGGGCAGCAAGAAAATTCAGAGATCGGTGCAAGCACAACCAAAGGAAACAAAGGCCGCAATAAGCACAAGTGCAAGAAATCCAAGGTCACTTTTGCACAATTATTAGATAAATATCAAAATAAGAGTGAAGAGAAAAGTTCTTATCGGCCAACTAATGCAAAAGCATCAAGATCACCCGAAGGCGCAAATATGAGGATCGGTATTGGAAAAGTGAATATTTTCATGCAACATACTCATATCCTTATTTTGGGCCGCCAATGCCAATGTCCTGGATTTCTCCCTATGCTCGTGTAGATTCATATCCATCATGGGACAAGTATGATACAAGGGCGCGTTCTTCATCTTATTTTAGACCATCTCACAAACATTATGGAGCTCCAAAAAGATCAACATTTGAACAATCACATGTCAAAGACCGTTTCAATCATAAGGAATCGGTCCGGAGCTCAAGGAACAAGAAAGAGGTGGTCAAACAAATTTATCGTGTTAAAAAATATGGTCGTAAGAGTGCTACTTCAGATTTGATCTCAAATAAGAAGGAGCCAATTAAATTATTGACATTGGCAACTAATGGCGATGACGCAAGTCAATCAAGTACCAAATCTGAAGAGAAGAAGTTGAGAGTGCACATGGTAAAACAAGAATTGCCATTGCTTCAAACAAAATCACAGCCAGGGTGCCCACTCGGCTTATCATATTGGCAAAACAAGAAATTACAAAAACTTAGTGCACAAGAACTTGAAGAAAGGAATATGGCATGGGTTCCCAAAGGAAGTATTCAAAATAAGAATTATGTGCAAGCTTCCTTTACAAGGAGTGCAGCAAATGTGAAGAAGGAAAAGAGTGAAAACTATGAAGGACCAATCCGAAGGTTTCAACATCTTCGGTCCACACATTATCCATTTTCTTAAACAATGTTGTTGATGCCTATGCCATGGAATTTCTCATCAGGTATGATTGGTTACCCTCAATGGGCTTATTTTAAACCATGGATGCAATATAATTTCTTACATCATGAATGGGTATTACCAAATCATCATATGTTTGGTTAGCTTTACTTTTGTTGCTAATCCAAATGGTCGATATATACTTATCGTCCTAAGCACATAAAATGGCCGATGGAGTGTTGACATCGTCCTCAGGAAAAGCATCGTGCAAGTTATTTTTCGGCACACGAGTTTGCCGAAAAACAGGGGGGCATGTGTTGTCACCAGATTTTGGCACGACGAAGAACTTAATTAAGATGGCCTCAAATGGAGAAATGCTCAAAGTGAGAAAGTTCCGTATCTTCAAAAGGAAAAACTTTGATATTTGGTCCATAGTCATCCTGTCTCATCTCTAAGGCCGAAGTTGTGTTCGAAGTACTTAGATTTTGTATTCAGAACACTATTCGACTGATTACGCCCCAAGACTGCCCCATATTGTAAACTGATCTACATGAATTGTCTTCGTCTCGTCGAAACGATCAATTTTGATATAAAGATCGTCTCAATCGGAGGTCATATGCAAAAGTTAGAGCCCGCACAGCGCGCCCCTCCAGTGAGCAAAAATATGACATCCGGAACCAGACACATATGTGGGTATGTCTGATGTGCTGCGTGAATAATTAGCTGTCTTGCACGAGCGATTTGACCCTCGAGATGACCTCTGATGACAAAAACTGTCAACATGATAGATGTTCGTCTCGTCGAAACGGTCAAGATTGCTTTTGGGCTCGTTTTCATCCGAGGTCGTTTGTCACTGCAAAAAGGACCCTCAAAGTATAGCCAGTTTAAACCGAACAGTTTTGAAAAGTTCGAATAAAGCCAGTCCGAATTTGACTAGGGTTTTGGACGTGAATTGATGTAATTTTTTTGTAAGGAAAGACTAGATAAATCCTTTGCTTGTACGGGAAGTCCAGCCCCCTCTTATATATGTTGGGGGTGACGGCCGATTGAAACAACACACAATCGAACAAATCTATCTACATCTTTTACCTTTACTTTTCCTTCTCCCTTGTTGTAGTGACTAGACCTCAAACGGTCTGATCTCTGTGCTCAGGTGTCATCCCTGGATCAGTAATGCTGACACCACACAGTACTTGGAGGATTTATAACAGAGTAGCAATCACACACTTATTACATCTAGTGTCTCCATAGAGAACTTATTACAATAAATATGGCTTAAGGCCATCTAATAACGATAACAGCGGAAGGCTTGGAAGACAAGTGAGTCCATCAACTCCAACGGCATCACTGAGTATAGAACCACGACCTAAAAAGTCCTTAATCGTCGTCTGAAAAGTCTACAACATTAACGTTGCAGCCCGAAACGGGTCAGCACATGGAATATGCTGGCAAGGTAACACATAGAGAGTAATGGAATGAAACAGCTATTCTATATGCATATTTGGCTGGTGGAAAGCTCTATGGTTACAGTTTTTCCTAAAGCCAAATTTTCCCTACTACAAAGGAATAAATTTTATTTAACTCTCATGGTAGTTGTTAAACATTGAGAATGGTTGACAGCATTCTCAATCCCAATTAATCATCATCACTAATCAAAACCGAACAAAATTAATTTAGAGTAACATGTTGAGATTCACATGATAATCCAAGTACTAGATACTCAAGTTGTCCATAACCGGGGACACGGCTAACCATGATTAGTTTATACACTCTGCAGAGGTTTGCGCACTTTTCCCCACAAGACTCGATTGCCTCCGTTTGGTTTCTCGCACTACATGGTGTTTGAGAAGACGGATGACCGAGACATAGCCTTTCAGAAGCGCTAGCACCTTACGATGGATAGACTGTTACATCTACTTTCCCCTACATCTGCTAGTCTGCCCTGTAAGAGTTCGCACGACTTAATCAACTATGCTAGAGCCCATAATAGCTTGTGGCTGCACACGGAAGTTTCTAATATGAAAAATCTCATGATCCCTTTGGGCCTGGGTAGCGGTCCATAAAGAAAAACAGGCAATCCTGGAATACCCAGGTACCTCAATCCACCCAGATGTGTGTTTAAGTTGCCACCTTAGATAATCCATTAATTAACAAACTCAGATCTGTCATGGATATAACTCACCCAATCCACGTCTACTAGCATATTATGGCATAATAGGCAAACGTAGAAGTAACTCCCAAAGGTTTGATAATATAACAGGGAATAGGTACTACCTCAACTACTTCCCATCCCACAATTTAATTAGATCCTAATCATGCAATTTTTGAGGATTGATCTAATGCAATAAAACTGGGTAGTAGGAGGTATGATCAAACTGTTACTTGCCTTGCTGATGATCCACGAAACCTAGAGATTCGAAGTAACAGGCGGCGCACTCCGGGTATTCTATCGCAGACAAAAAACAAGCATACAATAAGTATTCATCTAATGCACAGGTAAAACTCAAATAAGAGATCTAACCAGAAGGTTCAACTTAAGAACTCCGGTTTGCAAAAAGAATCAAATCAAATGAAGCAACGAAAGTCAAACGGCAAAAGAAACAGGCTTCGTTTACTATTCTGGATCTAGGGAAATTTTTACAGTGGCAAAAACTTGTTTAAGTTCGTTAAACAGGTAGAGGGTTTCGATACGAAACTCCAGGCGCTTGAATCGCCTGAATCCGATAAACGACCGAAAAGTTATACTAAAACGAAAATCGGATCTGGAATCGTGATCAGAAAAATCGCGAATTAAATCCGAGAAAAAGAAAATAACGAACGTTCGCTAGAACGAACGAACGGACGGACGAACGCTCGCTATTTAAATAAATCGGAGAAAAAACCGATCTATTTAAAAAATAAAAAAATGGAAAAAAAATTCTAAAAAAAGCAGTCCGCGGATCGAGGCAACCTCGGGTGGCGGGTCGGCGGCGGCAGCTCCGGCGGCGGCGGCGGCGGGAGGCGCGGCTAGGGTTAGGGTTTGTGGAGGCGGGCTTTGGTGGGCTGGGGCGGCGGCTATTTAAAGGCTGCCCCCGGGCGGAGTCCCGCTCCGGGTACGGCCCGGAGTCGGTTCGTGTTTTTTTAAATAATACGCGCAGAAAAACAAATAAAAGGAATACTAAACGGACTCCAAAAATCCCGAAATAAATTTTCCCGGGCTTCTAAAATCAAGCCGCATAAGGTGAACATTTATTTGGGGCCTAAATGCAATTTTGGAAAATGCACATTTTCCTAAATTCAAATAAAATACCGAAAAACTCTGAAATAAAATCTTATTTGATTTTATTATTAAATCCTCAATATTTCTTTATTTTGGGAAAGTCATTTTATTCCCTCTCTCATACTTTTGTAATAGAAATAATTGATGATAAAATAATTAAAATCAAATGATCCTATTCTCAAAATTCGAGAAAACTCAAATATGAAAATAATGAAATCCCCAACTCTCTCCGTGGGTCCTTGAGTTGCGTGGAATTTCTAGGATCAAAACCAAAAGCAAATAAATTATGATATGCAATGATGGTCTAATGTATAACATTCCAAATTGAAAATTTGGGATGTTACAAACCTAACCCCCTTAAGATTTATCTCGCCCTCAAGATTCGGGTTGGCTAGAAAATAGGTGAGGGTTGTCCTTGAGCAAATCTTCCTCTCGCTCCCAGGTGGCTTCATCCTCCGTGTGGTGGCTCGACTGAACCTTACAAAACTTGATAACCTTGCTGCGGGTGACTCGACTGGCATACTCTAGAATCTTAACTGTTTTCTCCTCATAGGTCAAATCACTGTCCAACTGAATTGCTTCCAGTGGTACCGTATCTCTCAGCGGTATGTCAGCCATCTCCGCGTGGCACTTCTTTAACTGAGAAACGTGGAACACATCATGAACTCCTGACAATCCTTCAGGCAATTCCAACTTGTAGGCCACTTCTCCCATACGTTTCAATACTCGGTATGGTCCTACGAATCGTGGCGCTAACTTTCCCTTAACACCAAAACGCTTTATTCCCCAAAGTGGGGATACTCGAAGATAAGCTCTATCTCCAACTTCGTAAACTGTCTCCTTGCAGTTAGAATCTGCATAACTTTTCTGTCGGGATTGAGCTACCTTGAGCCTATTGCGAATCAATTTCACTTTCTGTTCCGACTCCTTAATCAAATCAGGTCCAAACAACTAGCGGTCTCCAACTTCATCCCATGACAACGGTGTCCTGCACCTTCTTCCGTACAAGGCTTCGAAAGGGGCCATCTTTAAACTGGATTGATAGTTGTTGTTGTAAGAGAACTCTGCATACGGCAAATTCTCGTCCCAACTAGATCCACAATCTAGTGCACAAGCTCTCAGCATGTCCTCCAAAATTTGATTGACTCTCTCAGTCTGTCCATCTGTCTGTGGATGAAAAGTTGTGCTGAACTCTAGCCTGGTACCCAAAGTTTCGTGCAACTAATTCCTGAACTTTGAGGTAAACTTGGTTCCTCTATCTGATACTATACTCCTCGGAACTCCATGTAAGCATACAATCCTGGTCATGTATATCTTTCCCAACTTAGCACTGGTGTAAGTGGTCTTTACTGGGATGAAATGAGCTACTTTCGTCAACCGATCGACTACAGCCCAAATCGAGTCATAGCCTGAACGAGTCCTGGGTAATCCCATGATAAAGTCCATGCCTAACTTATCCCACTTCCATTTGGGTATCGGCAATGGCTGTAGCAATCCTGTTGGCTTCTGATGCTCTGCCTTTACTCTCTGACACACATCACATACTGCTACATACTCCGCAATATCTTTCTTCATTCCGGTCCACCAGAAAATATCCTTCAAATCCAAATAAATCTTGGTATTTCCTGGGTGAATCGAATACGGTGAATCATGTGCCTCTTGCAGAATCAACTTCCTGATCTCCGGGTCATTGGGCACATAAACATGGTCTTCAAACCATAGAGTGTCGTGCTCATCCTCACGAAATCCTTTAGCCTTTCCTTCGCTCATTTTCTCCTTTATGGAGGCAATCTCCTTGTTAGTCTTCTGAGCTTCTCTGATTCTATCCATCAAAGTTGACTGAATCTCCAGTGTTGCTACATAGCCTCTCGGAACTATTTCCAAACATAGCTCACGAAGATCCTCGGCTAACTCCTTTGGTATTTCTCCCGTCTTTAGTGTATTGACATGGCTCTTACGGCTCAATGCGTCAGCTACTACATTAGCCTTTCCGGGATGGTAATGCAATCTCATATCATAATCCTTGATGAGCTCCAACCATCTCCTTTGTCTGAGGTTTAACTCCTTCTGTGTGAAAATGTATTTCAAACTCTTGTGATCCATGTACACCTCACAATGATTTCCAATGAGGAAATGTCTCCATGTTTTTAATGCATGCACTACGACTGCTAACTCCAAATCATGCGTAGCATAATTCAACTCATGAGGCTTAAGCTGTCTTAAGGCATATGAAACAACTCTCCCTTCCTGCATAAGCACTGCTCCAAGTCCTCGACGTGAAGCGTCGCAATACACCTCATAGTCCTTGGTCTGGTCTGGCAAAATCAACACTGGTGAAGTAACCAAGCGTTTCTTCAACTCCTGGAAACTAGCCTCACATTCCTCAGTCCATTTGAACTTGGTATCCTTCTTTAATAACTCCGTCATAGGCTTCGCAATCTTTGAGAAATTCTCAATAAATCTCCGGTAGTATCCTGTGAGTCCAAGAAAACTCCGGATCTCTCCAACTGTTGTAGGCGCTTCCCAATTTGTCACAGTGTCAACCTTAGTGGGATCTACCGCTATACCTTCTCCGGATATAACGTGTCCGAGGAATCCTACTTCCTTCAACCAAAACTCAAATTTGCTGAACTTGGCATACAACTGATGTTCTCTAAGCTTCTCAAGTACCAATCGCAAATGTTCCTGATGTTCTCTAAGCTTCTCAAGTACCAATCGCAAATGTTCCTTATGCTCTTCATTCTTCACATTTTTCCTAAACTCAAATAAAATACCGAAAAACTCTGAAATAAAATCTTATTTGATTTTATTATTAAATCCTCAATATTTCTTTATTTTGGGAAAGTCATTTTATTCCCTCTCTCATATTTTTGTAATAGAAATAATTGATGATAAAATAATTAAAATCAAATGATCTTATTCTCAAAATTCGAGAAAACTCAAATATGAAAATAATGAAATCCCCAACTCTCTCCGTGGGTCCTTGAGTTGCGTGGAAATTCTAGGATCAAAACCAAAAGCAAATAAATTATGATATGCAATGATGGTCTAATGTATAACATTCCAAATTGAAAATTTGGGATGTTACACTTGTTCTTATTCTTCCTCATTGTTCGTTCGTTCTTCTTCATTGCAGGGCGGCGAACCTTGATGCTCTAGGGGCGTTCTGGACGACCTAGGGCAGCCCATAGCCGCCACGCGTCCAGACGGGGTCCCTCCCGGGCACGTGGGGTTTCGGGTCTACAAACGCGCCCGCCGGATTGCTTGCGTACCGCGCTTCCGGCGGGTCTCCTTCGACGTGAGCTACGGTGCATCACCCCCGGCATTGGAGGTACACTATGACGTGTTTATGTGCGAACAACGACTTCACATTTGTTTAAACAACATTTATGATGAGACACTGTTAACCTGGCAGAGCGATATTTGTAGCATCTTTCATATGGTGTCTGCCTTCCATTGCATTGCTTCTAATTTAGTGAGTCTTATGCTTAGTTTACACATCATAGTTCTGGTTATCTCATGTCGTCCTGTTTTTCGTACATATAACATCCTCCTATCATGTGGTTTTCTAACATCAAAGTTCAGTTCGTCTGTATCACACATCAATTTGTTCTGAAGAACTAAATTGTTATTCGTTTTTCTTGTTGGCTTGACTTAACATGGCACAGAGAAAGAGGAAGCAACACAGAACGACAGGGAGAGGGAAGCGGAAGAATCCTGCAGATTCTGCTGGTACTGATGGTTCAATAGAAGGTCAAAGTCCAGCGGAAAATTGTATCGACATGGTATCCCGTGTTACACGAGCTGCAGAACAAGCCAAAAAAAATAGCTGCCACCAAATAAGCAGAGACAACCCTAGTTGTTGCAACACCTTCCACAGTACCACCAGCTGCACGATTTACTCGTTGGTCAACTCAGCTAGTAGCACGTTCCCATGCTCCCTTGCCACCTGGCACTACTTCCGAAGCACTCTTGACACAAGAAGAGTTGGCAAGATCAAATGAACTTTGTGAGCTTCAACAGCAAGAAGGTAGTTGCTGGAGTCAAGTTACAGTTGCATGCTTCTTTATATGTAGTCTCACAGTTTGATGTACACTAACACTTCCTATGTTCGTTGTTGGACTAGCACCTAGGCGCAAAGAGGAAACAAACATCAGGGATAATGCTCGATAGGTAAACTAAATAAAGAGGAGGAAGAATGGAAATCCATTTAGAGGCAGGTTTAAAAAGGCCACGTGATGCTACAGAGTCAGTCAAGTTAGTATCAGAGGCAGCGGTTGCCGTTAGGTGTCATGTACGTATCCTCCCAACATGGATTCAGTATAGGAATGACAAAGATGAAACCCAGTTCAACACCTTCCTCGACCATTTATCTATAAGTATGGTTATGTATGGAAACTAGTAATATCGTCTTGCTCTCTCTAATACTTTCTAGGTTGCTGATAATGAGACTCCCATAATTTTCAACATATGAGGTTCAAATTGGATAGCCAAGATGATGCAACCAGACAAGCTTGCACCCATGTTTTTAAGTCTGCTCTGCGACAATGGTATAACTTGAGGAAAACTCACTTTGAAGGCAAGGCTAACAGTGAACTTGCCCAAACATCTCCATTGTAAAATATATCGGATGAAGACTGGAGAGGCCTCGTTAAACACTGGTCTGATCCGAAGTATTAGGTACATTATATATATATGTGTGTGTGTGTGTGTGTGTGTGATCAGATCACATGTTGAAGTCCTATTTACGCATGTTCCACACAAATCTATCTTCTTGTAGGTGAACTATTCAGAGAACAAGGCCAACTATACGAAAGTGAAATTCCAACAGACGATAGGATCTCGTAGCTATATTGCACACTACAAGGCTCTTGTAATTAGCTTCTGTTTCACTCTTTTCACTGTACCATATTATCATATCTATATTGACTTGTTCCAAATGCAGAGGAAAGCCTGCAAGGACTAAAAAGTACCTGAACCAAATATTGTGGAAATCTTCAAGGACTGTCACACCATCAAGACGAAGGCATGACTACACTAGTCAAAGCCGCTATTGTAAGTCCTTAATCCTGATGCCTTTTAACTACTACTTACTCTGACTTGTGCCTTGAACTGCATGGTTTGCAGCCAATGTCTATTACTCTTTTCAATTTTATACACAATTGTCTTAGTGTATCATTGCACTTTACAAGGTTTAAAAGAGAGGAGTGATGTTCCTTTGATCTTGACCTGTAATCTAGTTCCGTGCTGGACTTGCCCACAAAATGTTACAATTGCCTGTTTGTCTGTTCTTAGTTGTTTTGTGATATGAATGATGTCATACTATGCTTACCGTATTATAAACTTTGTCTCTTTATCCTTAGCTGTCAATACAATGTGAAGAAATAGACAATACATTAGCCATGTTACATGTTCATATGTTTGGAACCTAGTTTTATTATGTACTTTGCAGTAAAATACAACTAATATTTTACATGGGTTCACCAGAATAAGTTTTGTATATAGACCAAAGCTATTTTGTTTGGTTTTGCTGCCTCCTTAATATCTTCTATTCTGGTACCACTAATGTAAAAACTCAACTGTTCAGCAAGCTATGGAAAAAATGGTGGAACCGCCACCTTCTGAAGGTGGCGAGGCAACTATAACTGCAATGTCAGCTCTTGCTGTAGTGGGTCAGTACCTGTCCACTAACAGTGCCAAAAGCATGTTCCTGTGTAATACTGGGTTCGTTGTTAAGGCAATCTCGTCCAAACTGCATCATGATCAAGATATGCAAGCTCAAAACAATGTTATATCTGCGCTCCAGACACAAGTCTGTTCCCTAACAGAGACCCATTGTGAAACAAGGACAGACATTGCTCGATGTCGTCAAGATATGCATGGTTTTGAAACCAGACTATCGGACATTTGCTATGTTGTTCAGTAGCCTAGGAGAAATGAAGGCGAAGGTTATGGTGCTCCATCGGACAATACATCATGAAAACGTAAGAGTCAGGTCAAATGAGCTGAGCTTCTGAACTTCTGGTGGTGCATTTATCTGCCAGACTATTAACTTTTATGCCAACCTTCCTTTTGTTTTATAGTTGTAATTTTTTTTGTTGCGATACAAAATTTGTTCTTAACGTGCAGCCATCGGCTGAAGAAAACAACAAGCCATTTTTGTATAGTGCAGGGTGTTCCCTATATTTGCACTAGTGGCGATCTTTGATGCCGAGTGGATGTAATCTATACAATCGCCTTAATAGCCTACGTTTGTTTCGGGCTTATTTATTTCCTAGTCTTCTTTTTCCCTGGTTTGGAAGTGGCTGCAACAACCATGGTCCATATATGGACCGTGGTAACCTTGACCCTGCTACGAGCCGTAGGATCCATGGGCCTCCTATGGTCCGTCTTTAAATGGGCCTCCAACACGGCCGTAGAATCGGTGGGCCTCGGGCCGTCGGATAAATGGGTTTACATGGGCCATAATGGGTGTAATTGGTATCGGCCCAACATGGTAATGGGACGTTAATAGGACGGAGGTCAGAAGAGGCTTAATTCTCACAGGCATAACGGGTCGTTAATGGGCCAAAATATAGGACGAGGTGGAAACGACGCAACAGGTTAACAGGCCAGAAATGGGCCGACTCTTGCCACGGGCTGAATTTGGCCCATTAGGGGAACAAGCCAGTAACGGGCCGGAAGTAATTTGAGGGCCTGAAAGGAGCCCAAGAACGTATGGACCATCAGTAGGCCGAAAGCTAACACGGGGTGGAAACAACCCATGTGAATCATCGGCCGTTAATGGGTACAAAGAAATTTACTGTTCATTATGGGCTAGAATCACCATGGGCCTCTAAATGGCCTAAAGATACGAATGACTCATATGGGTCGAAAGACATCATGGGCCATACATGGGCCAAAAGTGAAACGGGCTGGTGTTATATTCGACGGCCCACATGACGTTGTTGGGACGATTTCGGGTAGGCCCTAAAGGGACATGAGTTACCAGGCCGTAAAATGGGCTATTTGTGAAGAGACCGTAATAGGCTTTTCATGTGCCAGCCCGCTAACTTTTGACCAAGTCAAACGAGCTGGCCTTTGTAAGCTAAATGGGCCGGTGGTGGGCCGTCGCACGTGTCGGCTTATCATAGGCGCCTATCTGACCCACTGACGAGCTGACACATGTTTCCTCCGGCCAATTAGAATTTTACACATGGAAATTTCCCATTGGTCCGGGCTGTTAATGGGTTATCGGATCCAAAATAGGACCCGATAGCTTAACGACGACCCGTTACGGTGGATGCTACGTGTCGGTCACCCTTGACGAAAGCACTTCTATGACGCGTGATTTATCATCATGGAAGTGGACACTTATGTGATGATAATTTTGGTAATGTCATGGAACACTGCTACTACATCACAGGGATGACTATCTTGATTCTGTCATAGAATTGTCATGGATGTACATGCATGACAGAAAATGTGACCTACTGTGACAAACACGTATCATCACGGAAGTGTCTTTTTTTGTAGTGTATGGTTTGATTGTTATCTTAATTCTTCTTTCGTAGTCGCGGATACTTGTGAGGGGGTAATCATAAGTGGGAGGCTTGTCCAAGTAAGAACAACACCCAAACACCGGTCGACCCACATATCAAATTATCAAAGTAGCGAACGCGAATCATACCGACATGATCAAAGTGACTAGATGAAATTCCTGTGTGCCCTCAAGAACGCTTCGCTTATTATAAGAGATCGTTTTGGCTTGTCCTTTGCTACAAAAAGTATTGGGCTACCTTGCTGCATTTTATTTACCGTTACCATTACTTTCTTGTTACTAATTATCCTACTATCAAACTACTTGTTACCGATAATTTTAGTGCATGCGGAAATTACCTTGCTGACAACCGCTTGTCATTTCCTTCTACTCCTCGTTGGGTTCGACACTCTTACTTATCAGAAGGACTGCGATTGATTCCCTATACTTGTGGGTCATAAAGACTCCTTTCTGGCGCCGTTGCCGAGTGAAGTGCTTTTGGTAAGGAAAAAATTATATTACGTGTTGAAATTTATTGGTACTTGCTACTATGGAAAACAATCCTTTGAGGGGTTTGTTTGGGGTATCTTCACCTCGACCGGAAGCACAAAGAGTTGCCCCTCAACCTACTGCACATACTGAAAATATTAGCTATGAAACTCCTTCAGGTATGATAGATCAACTGCTAGCAAATCCTTATGCAGGAGACGGAACGAAGCATCTAATATGCATTTGATACATGTGGATGGAATTTGTGGATTGTTTAAGCTTGCAGGATTACCCGAAGATGAATTTAAGAAGAAGTTTTACCCTTTATCTTTGGGGAGAAATCATTGACATGGTATAGGCTATGCGATGATATTGGATCTTCGAATTGGAATCGATTGAAATTAGAATTTCACCAAAAAAATTATCCTATGCATCTAGTTCATCGTGATCAAAATTACAAATATAATTTTTGGCCTCGTGAAGGAGAAAGTATTGCTCCAGCTAGGGGGAGGCTTAAGTCAATGTTATATTCATGTCCCAATCATGATCTCTCAAGAGAAGTTATTATTTAGAATTTTTATGCTCGGCTTTCTCGTAATGATCAATCCATGCTCGATACTTCTTGTGCTAGTTCTTTTATGAAGAAAACTATTGAATTCAAATGGGATCTTTTAGAAATAATTAAACACAACTCTGAAGATTGGGAGCTCGACGAAGCTAAAGAGTTAGGTATTAAGCTTGAGTTTGATTGTGTTAAATCTTTTATGAATACCTATGCTTTTCACAAGTTTAGTACCAAATATGGACTTGACTCTGAGATAGTAGCCTATTTTTGTGAATCATTTCCTACTCATGTTGACCTCCCTAAAGAGAAGTGGTTTAAATATCATCCCCCCATTAAATAAGAAACTAAAGAACCGATTATAGTTAAAGATGAAACTATCATTTACAATGTTGATATAGTTGTGTCTACTACTAATATTGAAAAACCACCTTTCCCTGTTAGAATAAAGGAACATGCTAAGGTATCAACAGTGGTTCGTAAAAGTAATATCAAAACACCTAAACCCTTTGGACAAATTAAATTATAATCTAGTGTTGCTATGGTCAAGGATCTCTTGGTCGATAATGTTGAAGGGCATGTTATTTATTTCTGTGATGAAGCAGCTAGAATTGCCAAACCCAATACTAAAGATAAGAACAAGCATGTTGTTGGCATGACTGTCATCTCAGTTAAAATAGGAGATCATTGCTATCATGGTTTATGTGATTTACGTGCTAGTGTGAGTGCTATTCATTTTACTTTTTACCAAGAAATTATGAATGATATAGCACCTGCCAAAATAGAGGACATAGATGTCACTATTAAACTTGCTAATAGAGACACCATCACACCACTTGGGATTGCTAGAGATGTTGAAGTCTTGTGTGGAAAAATAAAACACCGTGCTAATTTTCTAGTTCTTGGATCCCCACAAGATGACTGTTGTCCCATAATTTTTGGTAGAACTTTCTTGAACACTGTCAATGCTAAGATAGATTGTTATAAAGAAACAGTCAGTGTCAATTTTGGTGATGTGTCTCATGAGTTTAATTTCTCTAAGTTTCGTAGACAACCTTGTGATAAAGAATTACCTAGTAATTGGATGAATATTGGTCTTGCTTCTATTTCTGTACCTCCTATTGATCCACTAATATCTGCTAGAAAATGAAAATGATATGCACTTGCGTGAAAGAAGTGAAATAGATAAAATATTCTTTGTACAACAACCTATCATTAAACACAATTTGCCTATTGAAACTCTTGGATATCCTCCTCCACCCAAAGGTGATCCTGTGTTTGAATTAAAGCAATTGCCTGACACCTTGAAGTATGCTTATCTTGATGAGAAAAGGATATATCATGTTATTATCAGTGCTAACCTTTCAGAATATGAGGAACATAGATTATTAAAAATTCTGAGGAAGCATTGTGCTACTATCGCGTATGCTCTTGATGATCTAGAGGGCATTAGTCCTACTCTTTGTCAGCACAAGATTACTATGGAACCTGATGCTAAACCCATTGTTGATCACCAACGGCGGTTGAATCCTAAGATGAAAGAAGTGGTAAGAGATGAATTACTGAAGCTTCTGGAAGCTGGTATAATCTATCCCATAGCTGATAGTAGATGGGTAAGTCTTGTTCATAATGTCCCTAAGAAAGGAGGTACCACTGTTATTCCTAACAATAAAAATGAAATAAGTTCATTTTTATAGAATGGTAATTGATTTTAGAAAATTCAATAAAGCTACTAGAAAAGATCATTACCCTTTGCCTTTCATTGATCAAATGTTAGAAAGATTGTCAACGGACACACACTTTTTGTTTTCTTGATGGATATTCTGGTTTCTCTCAAATACCTGTATCACAACCCGATTAAGAGAAAACCACCTTTACTTGTCCTTTTGGAATTTACGCTTATAGATGTATGGCCTTTGGTTTATGTATTCCACCTGCTACCTTTGAAAGATGTATGACTGCTATATTCTCAGATTTTTGTGAAAAGATTGTTGAGGTTTTCAAGGATGATTTTTCTGTTTATGGAACTTCTTTTGATGATTGCTTAAGCAACCTTGATCGAGTTCTACAGAGATGTGAACAAACTAATCTCGTCTTGAACTAGGAGAAGTGCCACTTTATGGTAAACGAAGGTATTTTCTTGGGCATAAAATTTGTGAATGACGTGTTGAGGTGGATAAAGCTAAAGTTGATGCAATTGAGAAAATGCCATGTCCTAAAGAAATCAAAGGTATTCGTAGTTTCCTTGGTCATGCTGGTTTCTATAGGTGGTTTATTAAATACATCTCTAAAATTTCTAGGCTTGTTACTAATCTTTTGAAAAAGGATGTTCCATTTGTTTTTGGTGATGATTGTGTAGAAGCCTTTGAAACACTTAAGAAAGCCTTAACTTCTGCACCTTTAGTTCAACCACCTGATTGGAACTTGCCTTTTGAAATTATGTATGATGCTAGTGATTATACTGTTGGTGTTGTTCTAGGACAAAGAGTCAATAAGAAATTAAATGTTATCCATTATGCTAGTAAAACTCTAGACAGTGCCCAAAGAAATTATGCTACGACTGAGAAAGAATTTTTAGCAGTTGTGTTTGCTTGTGATAAATTCAGATCTTACATTGTTGATTCCAAAGTACTTGTTCACACCGATCATGCTGCTATTAAATATCTTATGGAAAAGAAAGTTGCTAAACCTAGACTCATTAGGTGGGTTCTCTTGCTACAAGAATTTGCCTTACATATTACTGATAGGAAAGGAGCTGAGAACCCCGTAGCAGATAACTTGTCTAGGTTAGAAAATATTCCCTGATGAACAACTAGCTGTCATAAATGCTTCTCATAATACTCCTTGGTATGCTGACTATGCTAATTATATTGTTGCTAAATTTATACCACCTAGTTGACATACCAACAAAATAAAAAATCTTCTATATCTTAAGACATTACTTTTGGGATGACCCACATATTTATAAAGAACTTGTAGATGGTATTATTGGATGTTGTATACCTAAGCATGAACAGGAACAAATCCTATCTAAATGTCACTCCGAAGCCTATGGAGGGCATCACGCGGGAGATAGAACTGCACACAAGGTATTGCAATATGGTTTTTATTGGCCTAGTCTTTTCAAGGATGCTCGTAAGTTTCTCTTATCTTCTCATGAATGTCACAGAATTGGGAATATTCGTAAGCCTTAGGAAATGTCTATCAATTATTCACTTTTTATTGAACCGTTTGATGTTTGGGGCTTTGATTATATGGGACCTTTTCCTCCCTCTAATGGGTATACACATATTTTGGTTGCTGTTGATTATGTCACTAAGTGGGTAGAAGCTATTCCAACTAGCAGTGTTGATCATAACACCTCCATTAAAATGCTTAAATTAGTTATATTCCCGAGGTTTGGAGTCCCTAGATATTTAATGACCAATGGTGGTTCACACTTTATTCATGGTGCTTTCTGTAAATTGCTTGCTAAATATGATGTTAACCATAGGATTGCATCACCCTATCATCCTCAATCTAGTGGTCAAGTTGAACTTAGCAATAGAGAAATAAAATTAATATGAAAAAAACTTTCAACAGGTCCCGAAAGAATTGGTCTAAGAAACTTGATGATGCACTTTGGGCCTATAGAACAACTTATAAAATCCTATGGGTATGTCTCCATATAAAATGGTTCATGGAAAAGCTTTTCATTTGCCTCTTGAGTTAGAACATAAATCATATTGGGCAATCAAAGAACTCAACTATGATTTCAAACCTTCCGGTGAAAAGAGGCTACTTGATATTAGCTTACTAGATCAATGGAGAACCCAAGCCAATGAAAATGTCAAACTATTTAAAGAAAAAGTAAAAAGATGGCATGACAAAAGAATCAAACAGCAGGAATTAAAACTTGGTGAATATTTTCTATTATACATTTCTCGTTTTAGGTTTTTCGTAGGGAAACTTCTTTGCAAATGGGAAGGACCATATATCATTGAAGAAGTTTATCGCTCTGGAGCTATCAAGATTAATAATGTCGAAGGCACCAATCCGAAGGTAGTCAATGGACAAAGAATTAAACACTATTTTAGGTACGCCTATCAATGTTGATACTAACATTATCCAAACCATGAAACCGGAGGAACACATAAAAGAAACCTTTCAGAACACTCTAGAACCCTAAAAAGGAAGAGGTACATGATACGGTAAGTAAACGGACTCCGAAAAAACCGCAAAAATATTTTCTCTCGGTTTTGGAATATTAGAAAAAATAAAAAATAATAAGAAACAACCAGGAAGGCAACCTAGGTGCCCACAAGGCACCAGGGCGCGCCTACCCCACCTCGCACGCCCCGGTCGGCAGTGGGCCCCTCAGGTACCTTCCCGACTCCATTTTCCTTCCATATACTTGTTTCCCTAGATAAAAAATCTTTATATATACCCCTGGACGATTTGACAACCGTATCGTGGAGAAATCCTTTGTTCTTGTTTTGTCTTGTTTTTTGTCATATCTATCAAGCCAGGCATCATGTCTTGTCCCTCCTCCAACAACATAGAAGGCGATGCTTGGTTGGTATAGGTGGAGTTAAGGGGAGAGGGAATCGAGGAGGCAGCCATGAAGAAGATGAAGGGAACTCGCTTGGAATACACTCTCCAGCCTCCGAGAGGGGCACTCTGTTTGGCATCTCCACTATCCCTAATCCCCATCAAGCCATGAGTTAAACAAACGATCAAGGAAGTCATGAAGTGCAAGAGGGAATCCCTCCAAGGAGGCCCTTAATTAGTTTACATCAAAAAAAAATTCACAATTTGATTCATAACTATCGGGTCAAAAATACTCCTCGTGTGCACATACCGTCCAATTGGGACATATCTCGTCCAAGAGAAAGTGATACAGGAACAAGCTCCTGGGGACCGAAGAATAAACATATTATAACTGAGGTGGAGAGGAACATTGAGTTGCTTCGTCGAGCCCTCCAGGAAATTCAAAGTTGGAGGGGAGGCACGCTTAAATATTTTGGAGGACAAGCCCACACCATCATCATCATCACCAAAGAAGGAGACTTAAGTACACAGGTATGGGCACTCCCCTTGGCTTGTGCCAAGCGGGGGAGATGCCCCGGTATCATATCACCATCACTTCTATTACCTTTACCTATCTTAGTTCAATCCTTAGCTATTTTGTGATTTAGTTGAATAAAACTTGAGTATGATATCTATCTATGTAATCGAGTGCGAGTTATATAATAAAGTTTAGTTAGAGTTTTTGCTTCTCTACCTTTTTGTTTCAATCAAAATAAAAGTAATAATGTAAAATATCATATGCTAATCTTATGGAAAGTAATGACATCACATAAGGAAAAGTATAAGTGGTAAAATTTATTGAAAGTTGACAAACATAGCATTGGTCAATGATGCAATTCATGAAAGAATTAATAAGGGAAGAGAAGATTCACATGCAAATATACTATATTGGACATCTTTTATGATTGTGAGCCCCCACTAAATATCTTATGCCAAATTGTTGACATTGGACAAGGAAGACAACGTAATGATTTATGTTTGTTCATATTCACATAGGAGTTATATTGTCATAGATCCTTCAACATGTGGTGCTTGCTCAATAACAGTAGGAAAACATGAAGCAAAATGGATGTATCAACTCCCCCAAGTTTAGACCTCGCTTGTCCTCCAGCGAAAGCCGACATCGAAAATAAGTTGTCATGAGTGCAAAAAGGGCAATAAAAATTGCTTCTAGATGTGTTTGATCTTTTAGTGTAAGGGAAAATAAGTGTTGTACGAACTTGTGATGGCAAAGTAATAAAAGCGACAGACTGCATAATAAGGTTGCTATCATAAGGGGCAATACAACGTGACATTCTTTTGCATTAAGGGATTGTGCATACAAAACCAAAAAGCGCATGACAACCTCTGCTTCCCTCTGCGAAGGGCCTATCTTTCCTTTTATATATTTACCTTTTATGCAAGAGTGAGAGTACTTCCCTCTATTAATTTTTATTTTTGTCTGTGTCAAGCATCATGTGGTGGGGAAAGATCTAGGCACATATACCCAGTTGGCTGTGAGTGAGCATGAGTTATTATCATTGACATCACCCTTGAGGTGAATGAGTTGGGAAGCGAAACTATAAGCCCATGTCTTTCTATGTGTCTGGTTGAAACTTTTTGCTCATATATATGTTGTGACTGTTAGCAATGATAGAAGATTAGATGATGTTTGAGTATGTGAACTTGCCAAAAGGCTCTAATACGAGACCCTTCCTGAAAATAAGATGAATTATAGTTGCAAAGTTGACCGACAACATAGTTTGTTAGTTCTCAATAAAGTTTATGCTTTCTACTTTGATGTTGCCATGAATTGTTACTTGTTCATGAGAAGCTATATGATAAAGTTTTATGATAAAGTTTGTTGATGTTATAATAATAAGCATGATGTTACTATGTCTGTATTTTTTTTTTATCGACACCTCTCTCTTTAAACATGTGGACATGATTTTTGATGTCGACTTTCACTTGAGGACAAGCGAGGTCTAAACTTGGGGGAGTTGATACATCCATTTTGCTTCATGTTTTCCTACTATTATTTATAGTGTTTTTATGAATTATAACACTTCATGCAGTAATTCTAATGCGTTTTCTCTCACAATATGCAAGGTTTATACAAAGAGGGAGAATACCGCCAGCTGGAACTCTGGACCTGAAACAACTATTTCAGAGATACATATTCTGCACATCTCCAAATGAGCTGAAATTTAACGGAGAATTATTTTGGAATATATAATAAATATTGGAGAGAAGAACTACCAGAGGAGGGCAGCCTGGTGCCCACACGGCACCAAGGCGTGCCAGCCCCCTGGCATGCCCTGGTGGGTAGTGGGGGCCCAAGCGAGGACTTTTGGGATGGAGCGCCGCCGTGTCGAGGTGGAACTTGGGCAGGAGCACTTATGTCCTCCGGCGGAGCGATACCACAGAGGGAACTCTCCCCCCCCAGGAGGGGGAAATCGAAGCCATCGTCATCACCAACAACCCTGTCATCTTTGGGAGACCAATCTTCATCAACATCTTCAACAGAACCATCTCATCTCAAACCCTAGTTCATCTCTTGTGTTCAATCTTTCTACCGAAACCTCAGATTGGTATCTGTGGGTGACTAGTAGTGTTGATTACATCTTCTAGTTGATGCTAGATAGTTTATTTGGTGGAATATTATATGTTTAGATCCATTACGGTATTTAATATCCCTTTGATCTTGAGCATGGATATTATTTATGAGTCGTTTCCCTTGTTCTTGAGGCCACGGGAGAAGTCATGTTGCAAGTAATCATGTGAATTTGATATTCGTTCGATATTTTGATGATATGTATGTTGTGATTCCCTTAGTGGTGTTATGTGAACGTCGACTACATGACACCTCACCTTCTTTGGGCCTAAGGGAATGCATTTTGGAGTGGTTATTAGATGATGGGTTGCTAGAGTGACAGAAGCTTAAACCCTAGTTTATGCGCTATTTCGTAAGGGGTTGATTTGGAACCATCTTTTTAATGCTATAGTTAGATTGTTATCTTAATTCTTCTTTCGTAGTTGCGGATGCCTGCGAGGGGGGCAATCATAAGTGGGAGGCTTGTTCAATTAGTAAAAACACCCAAGCACCGGGCCAACAACATATCAAATTATCTAAGTAGCAAATGCGAATTGAACCAACATGATGAAAGTGACTAGATGAAATTCCCGTGTGCCCTCTAGAACACTTTGCTTATTATAAGAGATTGTCTTGGCTTGTCCTTTGCTACAAAAAGGATTGGGATACCTTGCTGCACTTTATTTACCATTACCGTTACTTGCTTGTTATAAATTATCCTACTATCAAACTACTTGTTACCAACATTTTTAGTACTTGCTGAAAACCACTTGTCATTTCCTTCTGCTCCTCGTTGGGTTCGACACTCTTACTTATCGGAAGGACTACGATTGATCCCCTATACTTGTGGGTCATTAGTACGCTATTTCCGGGGAGTGAAGCGTGCTTGGTAAGTGGAAATTGGTAAGGAAAAATTATATTACCTGCTGAAATTTATTGTTACTAGCTACTATGGGAAACAATCCTTTGAGGGGTTTGTTCAGGATATCTTCACCTCGACCGGAAACACAAAGAGTTGCCCCTCAACCTACTTCACCTACTGAAAATACTATTTATGAAATTCCTTTGGGTATGATAGAGCAACTGCTAGCAAATCCTTATGTAGGAGACGGAATGAAGCATCCTGATATGCATGCATTTGATACATGTGGATGAAATTTATGGATTGTTTAAGCTTGCAGGTTTACCAGGAGATGAAGTTAAGAAGAAAGATTTTCCTTTATCTTTGGGGGGTATCATTGATATGGTATAGGCTATGTGATAATATTGGATCTTGGAATAGGAATCGATTCAAATTGGAATTTCACGAATTTTTTTATCCTATGCATCTAGTTCATCGTGATCAGAATTACATATATAATTTTTGGCCTTGTAAAGGATAAAGTACTGCTCTAGCTTGGCGGAGGCTAAAGTCAATGTTATATTCATGCCCCAATCATGAGCTCTCAAGATAAATTGTTATTCATAATTTTTATGCTCGGCTTTCTTGGAATGACCAATCCATGCTCGTTACTTCTTGTGCTGGTTCTGTTATGAAGAAAACTATTGAATTCAGACGGGATATTTTTGAAAGAATTAAACAAAATTCTGAAGATTGGGAAGTCGATGAAGGTAAAGAGTCAGGTATTAAGCTTGAGTTTGATTGCGTGAAATCATTTATGAATACCGATGCGTTTTACAAGTTTAGCACCAAATATGGACTTGAGTGTGAGGTAGTAGCCTCCTTTTGTGAATCATTTGCTACTCATGTTGATCTTCCTAAAGTGAAGTGGTTTAAATATCATCCCCCTATTAAAGAAGAAATTAAAGAACTGGTTATAGTAAAAGATGAAACTATCATTTACAATGTTGATCCAGTTGTGCCTATTGCTTATATTGAAGAACCACGTTTCTCTGTTAGAATAAAGGAACATACTAAGGTATCAACAGTGGCTCGGAAAAGTAATATTATAGCACCTAAACCCTCTGAACAAATTAAACTGAATCTAGTGTTGCTATGGTCAAGGATCTCTTGGTCGATAATATTGATGGGCATGATATTTATTTCTGTGATGAAGCAGCTAGAATTGCCAAACCCGATACTAAAGATAAGAACAAGCCTGTTGTTGGTATGGCTGACGTCTCGGTTAAAATAGGAGATCATTTCTATCATGTTTTATGTGATTTAGGTTCTAGTGTGAGTGGTAATCCTTTTACCTTATACCAATAAATTATGAATGATATAGCACCTACCGAAATGGAAGACATATATGTCACTATTAAACTTTAAAATAGAGACACCATCACAACACTTGGGATTTTTAGAGATGTTGAAGTCTTGTGTGGAAAAATAAAATACCCTAATGATTTCTAGTTCTTGGATCCCCACAAGATGACTTTTGTCCCATAATTTTTGGTAGACCTTTCTTGAACACAATCAATGCTAAGATAGATTGTCATAAAGAAACAGCGAGCGTCAATTTTGGTGATGTGTATCATGAGTTTAATTTCTCTAAGTTTCATAGACAACGTCATGATAAAGAATTACCTAGTAAGGATGAAATATTAGTATTGCTTCTATTGTTGTACCTACTACAGATCCACTAGAACAATATTTGTGAGAGCATGAAAATGATATGCACTTGCGTGAAACAAATGCAATAGATAAGATATTCTTTGAACAACAACCTATCCTTAAAAACAATCTGCCTATTGAAACTCTTCGAGGTCCTCCTCCACCTGAAGGTGATCCTATGTTTGAATTAAATCAATTGCCTAACACCTTGAAGTATCGGCTTTCGCTTGAGGACAAGCAAGGTCTAAGCTTGGGGGAGTTGATACGACCCTTTTGCTTCATGTTTTCCTACTGTTATTTATAGTGGTTTTATGAATTATAATACTTTATGGAGTAATTCTAATGCCTTTTCTCTCATAATATGCAAGGTTTATACAAAGAGGGAGAATACCGGAAACTGGAATTCTGGACCTGAAAAAGCTATGTCAGAGATACCTATTTTGCACATCTCCAAATGAGTTGAAATTTTATGGGGAATTATTTTGGAATATATAATAAATATTGGAGAGAATAACTACCAGACGGGGGCAGCCAGGGGCCCACAAGGCACCAGGGCGCACCATGTTGGAGAACGTAGTATTTCAAAATTTTCCTACGATCACGCAAGATCTATCTAGGAGAAGCATAGCAACGAGAAGGGAGAGTGTGTCCACGTACCCTTGTAGACCGAAAGCGGAAGCATTTAGTAACACGGTTGATGTAGTCGATCATCTTCGTGATCCAACCGATCAAGTACCGAACGCACGACACCTCCGCGATCTGCACACATTCAGCTCGGTGACATCCCTCGAACTCTAGATCCAGCTGAGGTCGAGGGAAAGTTTCTTCAGCATGACAGCGTGGTGACGGTGATGATGAAGTTACCGACGCAGGGCTTCGCCTAAGCACTATGACAATATGACCGAGGTGGAAAATTGTTGAGGGGGGCACCGCACACGACTAAGAAATCAACTTGGGTGTCTATGGGTGCCCCCCTACCCACATATATGAAGGAGGGAGGAAGAGGAGGCCGGCCTAGGAGGGGCGCGCCTACAGGGGGAGTCCAACTAGGATTCACAATCCTAGTTGGAGTCCCTACCTTTTCCAAGAGAGGAGAGAGGGAAGGAGTAGGAGAGGGAGAAGGAAAGAGAGGGGGGCACCACCGCCTCCATTGTCCAATTCGGACTTGCCATGGGGGGGCGTGCGGCCACCCCTTGAGGCCCTTCTCTCCTTTCCCGTATGGCCCATTAAGGCCCACTACTTCCCCTGGCAAATTCCCGTAACTCTCCGGTACTCCAAAAAATACCCGAGTCACTCGGAACCTTTCCGATGTCCGAATATAGCCTTCCACTATATCGATATTTACGTCTCGACCATTTCGAGACTCCTCGTAATGTCTGTGATCTCATCCGGGACTCCGAACAACCTTCGTTACATCAAATCACATAACTCATCATACAAATCGTCATCGAATGTTAAGCGTCAGGACCCTACGGGTTCGAGAACCATGTAGACATGACCGACACACATCTCCGGTCAATAACCAATAGTGGAACCTGGATGCTCATATTGGCTCGTACATATTCTATGAAGATCTTTATCGGTTAAACCGCATAAAAATATACGTTGTTCCCTTTGTCATCGATATGTTACTTGCCCAAGATTCGATCGTCGGTATCCTCATACCTAGTTCAATCTCGTTACCGGCAAGTCTCTTTAATCATTTTGTAATGCATCATCCTGCAACTAACTCATTACTGAGAGGGCCCAGAGATACCTCTCCGACAATCGGAGTGACGAATCCTAATCTCGATCTATGCCAACTCAACAAACACCATTGGAGACACCTGTAGAGCATCTTTATAGTCACTTAGTTACATTGTGACATTTGATAGCCCACAAGGTGTTCCTCCAGTATTCGGGAGTTGCATAATCTGATAGTCATAGGAACATGTATGAGTTATGAATAAAGCAATAGCAATAAACTAAGAGATCATAGTGGTATGCTAACGGACGGGTCATGTCAATCACATCATTCTCTAATGATGTGATCCTGTTTATCAAATGACAACTGATGTCTATGGTTAGGAAACTTTAACCATCTTTGATTAACGAGCTAGTCAAGTAGAGGCATACTAGTGACACTCTGTTTATCTATGTATTCACACATGTACTAAGTTTCCCGTTAATACAATTCTAGCATGAATAATAAACATTCATCATGATATAAGGAAATATAAATAACAACTTTATTATTGCCTCCAGGGTATATTTCCTTCAGTCTTTGTAACGTCCCAATTTTCAATTTGGATGTTATACATAGGTCATCATATGCATATCATATTTTTATTGCATTTTTGTTTGTGATCCTAGAAATCTTAAGCAACTCATGGACCCAAGGAGAGAGTTGGGGATTTCATTTATTTTCATATTTGACTTTTTCTCAAATTTGAAAAGAGGGATCAGTTTGATTTTAATATTTTTCTCCCCAATTATTTCCAATATTAAAAATAAAAGAGAGAAGATAAAATGACTTCTTCAAAAAGAGAGAAATATTGAAGGAAATTTATTAAAATCAAATATGTAATTTATTTGGATTTTATTTGCTAATTTATTTGAATTAGAAAAATATGCATTTTTGAAAATTACATTATTAGGCCAGAAAAATGTTCACTTTATTCTAAATATTTGATTTAGATGGTGAAAATTGTTTTTGGCATTTTTAGAATTTTTTATATTCTATTATGATTTTTCTTCGGCGGAATTTTATTTTAAAAAAATATTCTTCCGCCCGACTGGGCCGAAGCCCACCCAGTGCCGCCGCCTTCCTTCCCCGCCGCCGTGCGCCGCACGGACGCCGAGGGGGTCTGAGCCGGACTCCGTCCCGGCATCGGCCCCCTCCCCAAGCTGCCGCCCCCCGGCCTCTTAAATAGGCTGAGGCCCCCGCCGCCTCTCCCCACCCAGAGCCGCGCCTCTCCCCATCCCGAGCCGCGCCACCACCGCCGCTGAGCCGTGCCGCCGCTGCTGTCGTTCCTCGCCGCTGCCCGCGCTGCTGCCGCCTCGCCGCCGCGTGCCGCGGAGGCCGCCGCCCTGCCGTGACACTGCTGGGGCCGCCCCGCGCCGCCTCGCCGGAATCCCGTCCCCCCCGGACCTCGCCGTCGTCGTGAACTGGTAGAAAACTGCCCTGGTTCGCCGCTTCGTTTTGATTCCCTTTGGTTTTTGATCTAGATCGGTTTTTATTTTAGGGTTAGGGTTTTCTCGGTTTTTCCCGATCGGATCTAGTTAACGAACGTTCACTCGAATGTCTTCGTTAGCGAACGCATTCGTCCTTTCGTCCCTGATAACGAACATTCGTTCGTTAGTCTTTTATTTTTATTTTCATCCAGGGACCTATCCGTGATTATTTTTATCACAGATTAGCTCCTGATCTTCAAACCCTCTGTAGCGACCTGACCTCAAACGGTCCAATTCTGTGCTCAGGTGTCATCCCTGGATCAGTAATGCTGACACCACACAGTACTTGAAGGATTTATAACGAAGTAGCAATCACACACTTATTACATCGAGAGTCTCAAAAGAGAACTTATTACAATAATAATGGCTGAAGGCCATCTAATAACGATAACAGCGGAAGGCTTGGAAGATAAGTGAGTCCATCAACTCCAACGGCATCACTGAGTATAGAACCACGACCTAAAAACATCTTACTCGTCGTCTGAAAAGTCTGTAACATGAACGTTGCAGCCCGAAACGAGTCAGCACATGGAATATGCTGGCAATGTAACACATAGAGAGTAATGAAGAAATAAGGCTATACTACATGCATATTTGGCTGGTGGAAAGCTCTATGGTTACAGTTTTGCATAAAGCCAATTTTTCCCTACTGCAAAGGAATAAATTTTATTTAACTATCATGGTAGTTGTTAAACATTGAGAATGGTTGACAGCATTCTCAATCCCAATTAAGCATCATCATTAAGAACCAACAAATTAATTAGAGTAGCATGATGAGATTCACATGATAATCCAAGTACTAGATACTCAAGATGTCCATAACCGGGGACACGACTAATCATGATTAGTTTATACACTCTGCAGAGGTTTGCGCACTTTTCCCCATAAGACTCGATCTCCTCTGTTGGTTTTCTCACACTGCATGGTGTTTGAGAAACGGATGACCAAGACATAGTCTTTCAGAAACACTAGCACCTTAGGATGGGTAGACCGTACCACCTACATCCCCTACATCTGCTAGTCTACCACTGTAAGAGTTCGCGTGACTTAGTCAACTATGCTAGAGCCCATAATAGCTTGTGGCTGCACATGGAAGTTTCTAGCATGAATAATCTCATGATCCCTTTGAGCCTGGGTTGCGGTCCGAAGAAAAACAGGCAATCGCTAGAATACCCAGGTGCCTCAGTCCACCCAGATGTGTATTTAAGTTACCACCTTAGATAAACCATTAATTTAACAAACTCACATCTGTCATGGATTTCACTCACCCAAACCACGTGTACTGGCATAGCATGGCAAAATAAGCAAACGTAGAAGTAACTCCCAAAGGTTTGATAATAATAGGTAATAGGTACTACCTCATCTACTTCCCAAACCCACAATTTAATTCGATCCATGTCAATGCAATGTGTGAGGATTGATCTAATGCAATAAAATTTGGTAGTAGGAAGGTATGATCAAAGTGTTACTTGCCTTGCTGATGATCTGCAAAACCCAGCGATTCGAAGTAGCAAGCGGAGCACTCCGGGTACTCTATCGCAAACAAAAAAGCATACAATAAATACTCATCTAATGCACAGGTAAAACTCGAATAAGAGATCTAACCAGATAGTTCAAATTAAGAACTCCGGTTGGCAAAAAGAATCAAATCGAACGAAGCAACGGAAGACAAACGGCAAAATAAAAAAGCTCCGTTTACTAATCTGAATCTAGGGCAATTTTTACAGAGGCAAAAAACTTGTTTGAGTTGGTTAAACGGAAAGAGGGTTTCGAGATGAAACGCCAAGCGCTTGAATCGCCTGATTCTGACAAACGAGCGAAAAGTTAAACTAAAACGAACATCGGATCAGAAAAATCGCGGATTTAATCCGAGAAAAAGAAAAACGACGAACAGGTTAATGAACGAACGTTCGTTAACAGGAACTAAACGATGAACGTGTTCGTTAAAATGAACGGACGAGCGAACGCTCGCTAAATAAATAAACCGGAGAAAAACCGATCTATTAAAAAACGAAAACTAGGGTTTTCAAAAAAACCGAAACGACTTTTCTAAAAAAATAGGGGCGGCGGCTACCTCGGCTCGGGGCTCCGGCAAGGCTCTGGCTGGCGGCGGGTGGTGCCGGGTGGCGGGGCTGCAGCTCCGACGCGGCGGCAGGGCGGCAAGCTGCGCGGGGCGGCGGCTGCGGCGGGGCGGCTCGGGCGGCGTACGGTGGCGGCGCTGGAGGCGTGGGAGGCGGCGGCGGGTGTGGGGCTGCAGGGGGGGCGGCGGGGGGGTTATAAAGGGGGGAGGCGACGACTTGGGGGAGGGGTCGGCCTCGGGAGGCGGGTCCTCCCCGGTCTCGGGCGGCGGCGGCGGTCGGGACTCCTGTCCCGACCCGGCGGTAGGTGGCGGCGGCTGGCTCGGCCGGCCTGCTCGGCTGGGCCCTTGGCCCAGTCGGGCGCGGGGTCTCTTTTTTTTAAACAATTTCGCTACGACTAAAAAAAATTCTAGAAAAATAAATAAAATTCTAAAAATGCCAAAACAACTTTTCACCGTCTAAATAAAATATTTAGAATAGGATGAACATTTTCTTGGCCCTAAATGCAATTTTTGAAAACGTGCATTTTTTCCTAAATTCAAATAAAAGAGCAAATAAAACCAAAATAAAATCTTATTTGATTTTTTATTAAATCCCCAATATTTCTATATTTTGGGAAAGTCATTTTATTCCCAGTCTCATAATTTTTATAGTAGAAATAATTGAAGATAAAATAAATAAAATCAAATGATCCTATTTTCAAAATTTGAGAAAACTCAAATATGAAAATAACGAAATCCCCAGCTCTCTCCGAGGGTCCTTGAGTTGCGTCAAATTTTCAGGATCAACAAATGCAATAAAATATGATATGCAATGATGATCTTTTGTATAACATTCCAAATTGAAAATTTGGGATGTTACAAACCTACCCCCCTTAAGATGAATCTCGCCCTCGAGATTCGGGTTGGCTAGAAAATAGGTGAAGGTGGTCCTTCAACAGATCTTCCTCTCGTTCCCAGGTGGCTTCATCTTCCATGTGGTGGCTCCACTGAACTTTGCAAAACTTGATAACTTTGCTGCGGGTGACTCGGCTGGCATACTCAAGAATCTTGACTGGTTTCTCCTCATAGGTCAAATCACTGTCCAACTGAATCGCTTCCAGCTGCACTGTGTCTCTCAGCGGTATGTCAGCCATCTCTGCGTGGCACTTCTTCAACTAGGAAATGTGGAACACGTCGTGAACTCTTGACAATCCTTCGGGCAATTCCAACTTGTATGCTACTTCTCCCGTATGCTCCAAAACTCTGTATGGTCCTACAAAACGTGGCACTAACTTTCCCTTAACTCCAAAGCGCTTAACTCCTCGAAGTGGAGATACTCGAAGATAAACTCGGTCTCCGACTTCGTAAACTGTCTCCTTGCATTTTGAGTCTGCGTAGCTCTTCTACCTGGACTGGGCTACCTTGAGCCTATCACGAATCAATTTTACTTTCTGTTCAGACTCCTTAATCAGATCCAGTCTGAAAGTGCGTTATATCGACTAGAGGGGGGGGTGAATAGGCGATTTTTATGAAAATCTTCAAAACATGAGATTTATGAAGACAAACAGTGAAGATTATGCCTATTACTGTGCAGCGGAAGTTAGATTACACTAGGCCAGCCATGGTCATGTATTCAATAGAGTGAAAGCGCAATGACAAACAGCTTCAGTGTAATAAGGATCAGGTAGGAAGAAGTTGTGAAGCCAAACAGATCATACATTCATGTTGTGAAGACAAAAGATAAAGCAAGCATGCAATGGCTTCACAATGAATAACTGTAAGTAAAGGAAGTGAAGATGAAACCAGTGATACGTTGAAGACAATGATTTGTTGGACCAGTTCCAGTTGCTGTGACAACTGTACGTCTGGTTGGAGCGGCTAGGTATTTAAACTAAAGGACACACAGTCCCGGACACCCAGTCAAGGACACTTAGTCCAAGACACTCAGTCCTCACCATTTTGTCCTTGAGCTAAGGTCACACAGACCTCGCGCAATCACTCAGGTAAGTCTTCAAGGTAGACTCCCAAACCTTCACAGACTTCGTTCACTGGCAATCCACAATTTCCCTTGGATGCTCAGAACGCGACGCCTAACCGTCTGGAGGATGCATAGTCCTCAAGTGTAATAAGTCTTCAGATCACACAGACAAGAAGACTTAAGTGATGCCCACTTTACTCTGGCTCTGGGTGGTTAGGGCTTTTCTCCTCACTAGGAATTTTTCTTTCAAAGGCTTCGAGGTGGGTTGCTCTCAAATGACAAAAGCCGTGCGCTGAAATCTGAGCAGCCAACCGTTTATGGTTGTGGGGGGTGGACTATTTATAGCCACTTGGCAACCCGACCTGATCTGTCCGAAATGACCCTGGGTCACTAAGGAACTGACACGTGTACCAACGGTCGAATTTTGAACTCACACGGCAACTTTACTTGGGCTACAAGTAAAGCTGACTTGTCTGACTCTGGACAAGATTTTCTCTCAAAGTCTTCGCTTGAAGACATAGGATTTGAATTAGGCATCACTTCAGTCATTCTGACTGGTTCTCTTGGACCCCACTTAACAGTACGGTGATTCCTATGACACAACATAAATGAAATAAAACTACGAAGGATCTAAGTCTTCGAGTTCCATAAGCTTCATAGGGAGTCTTCTCATGTCATTGTCTTCAATATGAATATCTTCATAAACCACCATTGTCTTCAATGTCTTCGTACATTTTTAGGGGTCATCTCTGGTAATAAAACCGAATCAATGAGGGACTTCTACCTGTGTTTTCCTGCAATTCTCACAAACACGTTAGTCCCTCAACTAGGTTTGTCGTCAATACTCCAAAACCAACTAGGGGTGGCACTAGATGCACTTACAATCTCCCCCTTTTTGGTGATTGATGACAAACTAGTTGAAGTTTTCAACGGGGAACATAATTTGTGAGATAGTAAAGGAATTTGTCTTCATAAGTTGCAAGGGCTCCCCCTGAAGATGTGCATATAAGTAATTTGCCTTTTGAATGCAAATGCACATGGCAGGTTGTACTTGTGGAGATCCACTTCAACTTATGATGACAATCCACTATGCATGTGAAAGTATATGAAGATAATGACATGCATAATGGAAAATGGACGTCTGCAGTAAGAGATGAGTGCGGAATTTATCGTCGCACATGCGGAATTTATCTTCGCATAACGGACTGACAAACAGGTAGCAGACGGCCATTAAGGATAAGTGTTACAACTCAAAGAAGCAAATGTAGCAAAAACGGGAGTTGTAAGCACGAAGCAAAATGTAGCAAAATATAAAGGCACCCGCCCAAGTGACCCGCTTGAAGACTATAAACATCATGCTTCTCCCCCTTTTGTCAGTGATGACCAAAAAGGTTTGAAGACATAGAGTTTTCTACGCGTTCCCAGGCGCAGCAGGATCGGTGGAGTTGTTTGGTGGCGGTGCAGATGAGCTTGGTGCAGATTCGACGTGTGTTGAAGCAGGTGGAGATGATGTCGCGTCGTCGTCTTCTTCAATAATCCGGGCAGACACGGTGGCAGCAGAAGAAGAGAATTCAGGGATGGTGTGCTTCGCATCACAGCTCTTCTTGGAGGCGTGGAGTCAAATTGGAATCTCTCTCTGAAGCCATCCTCTTGCAGTTCAGCTTCATTGCTCATCATGGTGAGGCCTTTCCAAGTGCGGCGACAGGTCTCGTGTGCGACAAATGCATTCTTGGTTGCCAGATTTCTGATGCGATTGACGTCTTGCATGATGCTTCTCATCTGCCGTTTAAGCCAGTCGTGATGCCTATCTTGCTTTTGGTGAAGAGCCACAAGAAGCTCTCGGTCATTGAGTGCTCGAGCGCGCTTCTTGGGTCTCTTGGCAGCTGTGCTGTCAGTGGCTTTAGTTGATGCAGTGGCACGTGTGGTGCCAGCCATTGGATACACTCAGGAGAGAGCTTCAACACCTTCAATATTTTGAGTGAAGCTCTGGTGTTCTGCATTTTGAAGACTTAATGGTTGCTTGCCAGGCTCTGGATATATTGCTTCAGCAGATGTGTCCACATCTGGCAAAAATATCCTATGGTTGCGGGCTAAGGGTTGATAGGAGATTGCATAGTGAAGCTTGATCAACCTCATAACCCAAGGAGCATAGAACTTTAATCCAAACAGTTCTGAGGCAGATGCTGCAAAGTGACGGATGAAGAGATCCTGTGCATTGAAGCATTTGCCATGAAGAATGCAGAAGATGAGAGTCTTCATTGCACCATCAATTGTTGCATATCGAGAGTGTCCCTTTACAGGCCATAGAGTCCGCCTTATGATGTGATATGTTGTTCTAGGCAGGTACTCTAAGTCTTCAACGAAGAACCTAGTTGGATAGGGTGCATTAGGAGGCAGTGGCTTCATTATTGAGAGCATCTGACTCATATCTGGCTCAGGACGCTGAAATATGCTCTCAATTGCTTCAGCATGGAGTTGGCACCCTTCTTCAAAGAATTCGCCAGGAGTGGGAAGGCCGGTAAGCTCAATTAGGTCGAAAGCATTGGCTTCATGATGGATATTGCCTGTCATCCACTCCAGAATCCATGTCTTCGGATCTCTGTTATAGCCTTTGATATGCAAAGTGGCATAGAACTGGAGCAGAAGCTCTTCGTTCCAGTGCTCTTCATCAGTGATAAATGGCAGCAAACCCACTTGCTTGAAGCAATCCAGTGCTTCTTGCAGACCAGGCAGACCAGCAACAGCTTCAACCTCAAGGTTCTTGTGAGGAAAGATGCGGCCTTGGTTGTATAGGATGCATGAATAATAGCTGCGCTGTTGATGGCTCCAGAACCTATCTGATACAATCCGTTCCCTTGAATAAGGGTTCTTGGAGCGGTCGAAAAACGTGTTATCTGCCCTGAAGCCGTTGATGTTGAAGGAACCAGGAGCTGATGCAGGACCTGGGAACCTTGGCAGTCGTGGGATCGGCTTCTGGACCTGGGGTCTATACGCAATATGATAGTTGAATTGTGGTCCGGCAGCAGACTCAGGCACAGAATGTTCAGGAGCAGTAGCTTCATTGTCTTCTGAAGCTATTGTTGGGTTGGGCTCCACATTTGCTTCGGCGTTGTTTGTGGCAGCCTCAACATTTGCAGACTCAGGCACGTTCTCCTGGAGAACTGCTTCTTGTTGGTGTGGGGGAGTTGGAGCTTGTGGTATCTCTGCATGCTCTTCGGCTGATGCAGCCGGAATGTCGTCAGCAGCCTGAGCCCTTAGCCCTTTGCGAAGCCTACGGAATGTAGGCGCCGGTGGAGTTGTAGTGAGTTGGGGCTCATCTTCCTCTTGTGGGTGATCTGCCCACGATGCATCTTGTGTGATTGGCGTCAATGGACAACCAATACTGATCAGTTCGCTTGTCTCAAGCTGAGGAAGGGCTGCATCACCTTGCACATTGTCTTGGAGACCAATGTCTTCAGCAGCGTTGGGTTCGTCTGCTGGAATGTCTTCAGCGTTGGGTTCATGCACAGTCAACTGACGATCTGCGTCAGGATAGCGGACGGAGAGGGGTTCAACTATCAAGGGCTCCGTGGGAGCAGCCCGAGATTTCTTGGTCTTGCGCTTCTTGATGATGGGTTCAGAAGGAGAGGCTTCAGAATGTTTTCTCTTCTTAGCTTCAGCCTCTGCAGTCCGTGTCTTCTTGTGCTGTGAGGCGGTTGATCGACTCTTTGGCTTCGAGCCAGTCGTTGCAGCGGGGAAGACAATCAGAGCAGTTTCTGAGCTTGGCGCTTCAGGTTCAGGCACATCATCCTTCTTTTTCTTCTTCGCGGCCTTCCTGGGGTCAATGCCGGGACGCCCAAGTGCCTTGCGCTTCTCTGCCTCATTGTAGGCCTGCACGCAGTGATCAGCCAAAGTCTTCATGCGCTCTCGCGAGCCTTGAGCTTCAGCACGCGTCTTCAGAAAGTTCTCTTTCAGCTCGTGCAACATGATCTTGAAGTTTTTCACTTCTTGCACGCTGAGCTTGGCCACGTGCTTCTTGAACTGAGCCTTTTCATAATCAATTTTCTGCTTCAGTTCTACAATTCGCTGGGCTATTGCAAGTTCTGAAGCAATTGCACCTTGAAAGGCAACGCTGAGGCCTATTGGTAGCTGCAGATCATCGAAGCTTATGTCTGGTGTTTCAAACCATTCATCAATGAAGCTGTGGATGACGGCGACATCAAACAGAGGCAGATTGTTGAAGATTTCAGCCTCCTCCTTGCTCTTGATGAGCTGCTCAAGTGCGTCATCTCCAAGATCCTCATCGCTTGATAGATCAATGTTTTCACAGCGCAGAACGGCAGCAGCTGTGAGCTCTTTGCCTGTGTGTGGCTGAGGCTTCTTGGCTTCTTGGGGCTTGGACACTCGTGATAAGCCTTCTGACTGCATACTGGCTTCAGGAGGTGCAGTTGCTAAAGGCTTCACTCTTGCGATCTTGGGAGAAGCGGCTGGCTTTGAAGCTTTTGGCTTCTTCTGCTTCGGCTTTGGCGTAGCAGGGGCGTCATCTGACTCAGTATCTGCTGGAGGGTCATTCACAGCAGTCCCTTGGACTAGGATGCGAGTGATGAGGCCTACAAGATTGGCATACGGCCCGATGGTATTGGGATCGGCGTCGCGTGTGCCATCTGCCCTTGGTGAGGAGGGACCAGGGTTGAAGTCAAGCCCAAATTTCTTCTTATTTATCTTCGCTGATTGTTGTGCAAACTGAAAGTTGCGCTTGAAGAGATTATCATCGCGGCACCAAAGAAGTGATGACGGATGTGCTTCAGCTGGCTTTGGTCCTCTCACCATGCATGGATAGAAGCCTTGAGCAATAGCTTCGACTCTGGACCTGGGTACGAGATTTTTGTATAGTACGTCTCCCCACGGTCTCTTGATGGCGCACTTCTCCGCATATTCCTGAGTGACGAAGCGGTAGTGGAACCATTGCTCTGCCCAATATCTTCGAATCCATTGGATTCGTGTCTTGCGCTGACCATAGCTTTCTTCAGGATCAGTTTTGTACATCTCTGCCAATTCATCAGGCAGATCTTTGGATGTTTCACCACGTCGCTGTCTGCCTCCCTTCCTTGCTGCTGTTTCTGAAGCCATGAATAACTTGGAAGGCTTCAAGATGTTCAAAGGCTTCAAAGGCTTCCTTTTGCAAGAATTGGCTTCAGGAGAGTTGATGTGATGCTGCAAGTACTCTGCAAATGAATGCAGACTATGAGAACCAAAGGATTCTCCCACGGACATGTACCTGTGACAGCATTAAGGTGCGAGGGAAGGGGAAGAGGTCATATGCATTCTCAGAAGATTTTGAAGATAAATTGGTTTAGAAGACATAGACCTCATTGTGCGAAGACATTCAGTCACAGATAAGAAGTTGGTTCCAGATTTGTACGAACCCACAAATCAGTACAAGTGAGGAATCTAACTACCTTATGAAGCACAAGTGAATATACTAGGCATGTCATGAGATGTAGCGAGATAACTAACTGATGTGAAGAGAAACTCCTTATGGCAGAAAGTGACTGAACTATGGGATCAAAAGAGGCTGTAAAAAGAGGTTTTATTTACCACACTTGGAACTGCTAGACGAAGTGAGAGTTGAGGTCGAGCAGTTCGATCCTCCGTGCCCTAACTTGGCGACGGAAGACACCTACGGCGACGGCGGAGAGAGCGATGTCCGCTGTCGGCGTGAAAACGGCATCGGAGAGGTTGCGGCAGTGAAGCGCTTCGTCGCCGGCGTCGTCGAGTGCTAGCGGTGGTGCTAGGGTTCGTGCGAGGGTGGAAGAAGGAGATAATGACCGCAGTGAATCGTGTATTTATAGGGATAGAGGCGGCACAGCGCTATTACACAGGTACCCCTGGCGGTTCGCATTTGAGGCATGCGTGGCCAGTTAGAGGAAGATTGGGATTTGTTCCACGTCCCACGCACGCCTAAATTGTCGGGCGGTCGTTCCTGCTTCTCCGGATATTATGTGGAGGACTGAGCATTAAAAACGGACTTTTATGGTTGTCACTATGTCTTCAGCTGACAAGGACACAGTGAAGACATTTGACAGTTTCAACAGAATGCATATGACTTGGAGAGATAGAGTTTGAGATAGAAAGCATAGAGAGGTTAGGGTCCGATCACATTCACTTAGTTCAAAACATTCAACCCAGAAGACATAGCTATAAGTGAATGCTGTAGAGGACAGAACATCAGTACATATATATCCATTTAATCAATGCAGTGAAGATAATTATGAAGACATATTGAGAATGAAGCCAAACCAAATGTGAAGACATTGAGAGGTAACGCCATGAGAGAAACACTTCAAAATAGAACGTTTGGTGGTGGCGTTACCCACCGTATAGGAAGTATTAGACCCAGACACGGCGCACAATTATCGTGGCGCTCCGAAGTCAAATTCCACATTAATGTATTCACACTTAGAATGTATGTCTTCATTGTTTGAAGATATACGCTACTTCGTGTGTTGCACATCTAAGTCATCAATATGCTTAAGTGTTAGGATGTGTGCCTGATCACAGGACATTTGAGGATTCCAAGATATTTAGCTCACACCGTAACTTGCAAAATCTCTTCTCATCCAAGGGCTTGGTGAAGATATCTACCAATTGCTCTTCAGTGTTGACGTGTATGATATCAATGTCTTCCTTCACAACATGATCTCTGAGAAAGTGATGACGAATTTCAATGTGCTTTGTCTTCGAGTGCTGAACTGGGTTGTTGGCAATCTTGATGGCGCTTTCGTTGTCACAGTAAAGTGGCACTTGCTTCAGATGAATGCCATAATCCTTGAGTGTTTGCTTCATCCACAGAAGCTGAGCGCAGCAAGATCCAGCAGCAATGTATTCAGATTCAGCAGTGGAGAGTGATACACAGTTCTGCTTCTTTGAAGACCAACATACAAGTGATCATCCCAGAAAGTGACATGTGCCTGATGTAGACTTGCGATCAACCTTGTCACCAGCATAATCAGCATCCGAAAATCCAACCAAATCAAACTCTGAGCCCTTTGGATACCATAATCCTAGAGTTGGGGTGTGAGCCAAATATCGAAGAATTCGCTTCACAGCTAAGTGATGCGACTCCTTTGGTGTCGCTTGAAATCGAGCACACATGCAAACACTAAGCATGATATCTGGCCTAGATGCACATAAATAAAGCAAAGACCCAATCATGGAGCGGTATACCTTTTGATCGAACTCTTTACCATTGTCGTCGGGACCCAGATGATGCTTGGCTGGCATTGGTGTTGTGAAGCCTTTGCAGTCTTGCATACCGAACTTCTTCAGGCACTCTTTAAGATATTTCTCTTGAGATATGAAGATGCCGTTGCGTTGTTGCCGTATTTGAAGACCGAGGAAGAACTTCAGCTCCCCCATCATGGACATTTGATATTGCTCTTGCATCATGTATCCAAACTCTTCACTATACTTCTGATTGGTGCAGCCGAAGATAATGTCATCCACATATATTTGGCACACAAACAGTTCACCATCATATGTCTTCGTGAAAAGAGTGGGATCCAGGGAACCAGGTATGAAGCCTTTGCTTTTCAGAAAGTACTTGAGTGTATCATACCAGGCCCTAGGGGCTTGTTTGAGGCCATACAGTGCCTTATTGAGCTTATATACCATATCAGGATGTTTTGGATTTTCAAAGCCAGGTGGTTGTGCAACATACACTTCTTCTTCAATCTTGCCATTGAGAAAGGCACTTTTCACATCCATCTGATAGAGAAGTATGTTATGATGATTTGCATAGGCCAGCAGTATGTGTATGGCTTCAAGCCTAGCCACAGGATCAAATGTTTCATCGAAGTCAATGCCCTCCACTTGAGTATATCCTTGAGCAACGAGACGAGCTTTGTTTCTGACAACTTGACCATGCTCATCTTGCTTGTTGCGGTATATCCATTTGGTGCCTATTATGTTGTGCTTCCATGGATCAGGACGCTTAACCAGTTCCGATACATTATTCAGCTCAAACTATTGAAGCTCTTCTTGCATAGCTTGAATCCATTCAGGTTCCATGAAGGCTTCTTCAACTTTCTTGGGTTCTGATATTGAGACGAATGCGAAATGCCCACAGAAGTTTGTTAGCTGAGTTGCCCTTGCACGAGTGAGTGGACCAGGTGCATTGATGCTGTCAAGTATTTTGTCAATTTGTACTTCATTTGCAACACGAGGATGTATAGGGCGAAGACTTTGCTCTTGTTGATCTGTGTTGTCATTTGGAGGTATATCTTCAGGCTGAGCATTGTCTTCATGTGGATCAAGTGCTGAGATGATAAGTTCTTCTTCAGGATGAGCTTCAGAAGGTACAATTTCTCCAGTTCCCATAAGCTTGATTGATTCATTTGCTGGAACTTGTCGGATGGACGTACAGTTGAGTCCATGAGAAGGCTTCTTTTGCCAGTCATGTGATTTGTACACCCACTGTCAATAATCCATTATGAAGACTTTGAAGTCACTGGTGTCGTACCCTATAGTGCATTTAGGGGGATAGGCTTCACGAAGGGTATTGTGAAGCATAAACATTTGACGAACCAGTGGATTATGCAAACTTAAATCCAGATTAGGACTAATAGGGAGAGTAGCATGCGATTCAGGAACGAAGTACATAATGATGCCATTTGGGCATTTTATCTTGCGCCCTACAAGATTTTAAAGGTCCCCAGCAATAGCATCAGAAGATTTTGTTTTTCTGCTGGAGACCTTTCCCTGCAAAAGAGAGTTAAGCTTTCTTAACCACCCACATTCAAGGGTGGCTTAGAAGCAATAAGTCTAAGTGCAGCATCTGAGAATTTTGGCTTTGAGGCCTTAGTAAACAGTCTAGCAGGTGGACAATAATACTCATAAGAATAAGCAGAATAATTTTTTGTCATATGAACATGACGGTTCGAAGAACCGCTCTCATATTCGTATGCCTGAGTATGGTTTCCCTGCAAAACATTAGCGTTAGTGCGACTCAGGTGAGTCCTCTGTTCATATGAAGCCTTTGGACCGTATGAAGCCTTTGGTGTGAGGTTTGTCTTCTTCAAGTGAGGTGTCATGAAGACATTCACAGGAAGATTTTCCAGACACTTTTTCGGAACCCAGATCTTTTTCATAGGCGGTCCATTCCTGCAGTTAGTACCAATGTACCTGGCAAACACTTCACCATTCTGATTCTTAAACAGTTTATAGTTGGCATCAAAGGATTCATCAATGATAATTGGGTTAGCACAAGTGAAGCCAGACAGATTGGATGGATCTGCTGAGGATTCCTTTGCAGCAACCCATGTGGTTTTGGGGTACTGCTTAGGTTTCCAGTAAGACCCATCTGCATTAATTTTCCTCACGAACCCAACACCCTCTTTCCTAGGGCTTTGGTTCAGAATCTGCTTCTTAAGGACACCACATAATGTTTGATGCCCTTTCAGACTTTTGTACATCCCTGTTTCAAGCAATGTCTTCAACCTAGCATTCTCATCAGCAATAGCAGTGGTATCCTCAGTAGAGGGGTTAGTTGCCTCATCAACAGTTGAAGATATTGGAACAGTAGTAGCAGTGGAACATTCAGCAACAGAAGTAGCATTATCACGCTCAATGCATTTAAGACATGGTGGTTCAAATCCTTCCTGAGCGGGACTGATCTGTTCGGCGCGAAGTGACTCATTTTCCTTTTGAAGATCTTCATGATCCGCTCTCAACTTCTCAAGGTCTTGCTTCTTTTGAAGATAATCATAGGAAAGCTTTTCATGAGTAGTTGAGAGAGTCTCAAGACGATCTTCAAGTTCCTGATACTTAACGTGAAGATTTTTTATGTCTTCAATTAAGGATTCAGAACGAGTCATTTCAGCACCCAACAGATAATCGCTTCTGTCTAACAATTTTTGAATATGTTCCATAGCTTTCTGTTGTTCAGTTGCAATTTTAGCAAGTGTTTTGTAGCTAGGTTTTGAATCACATTCAGAGTCATCGTCACTAGATGTTTCATAGCGAGTAGTGCGTGTGTTTACCTTGGCACCGCGTGCCATGAAGCAGTAGGTAGAAGTGGAGTCGTTCTTGTCATTTGCGTCGGTGTCGGTGATGCAGTCATTGTCTTCAGTGTCGAAGATGGACTTGGCGACGTATGCTGTAGCCAGACTCGCAATGCCAGAATCAGACTCCTCCTCAGTCTCCACCTCTGCCTCCTCAGATGCGGACTCCTCCTCTGAATCCATCTCCTTGCCAACAAACGCACGTGCCTTGCCAGATGAGCTCTTCTTGTGTGATGAAGACTTTGATGAAGACTTGGAAGAAGACTTTGAGTGTTTCTTCTTCTTCTTCTTGTCGTCAGAATCATACTCCTTGCTCTTCTTCTTCCTTCTGTTCTCATTGTCCCACTGTGGACACTCAGAGATGAAGTGTCCAGTTTTCTTGCACTTGTGACATGTTTTCTTCTTGTAGTCATGAGCAGAAGCTTCATCATTCCTTGAGCTTGATCGTGAAGATTTTCTGAAGCCTTTCTTCTTGGTGAATTTTTGCAACTTCTTTACTAGCATTGCAAGTTCTCTTCCAATGTCTTCAGGATCATCAGAACTGTAGTCAGATTCTTCTTCAGATGAGGAGACAGCTTTTGCCTTCAAAGCACGAGTTCGCCCATAGTTTGGACCGTAGATATCTCTTTTCTCAGAAAGCTGAAACTCATGTGTGTTGAGCCTCTCAAGTATGTCAGACGGATCGAGTGTCTTGAAATCAGGACGTTCTTGAATCATCAGGGCCAGAATGTCAAACAAACTATCAAGTGATCTCAGCAGCGTCTTGACGATTTCATGTTTGGTGATCTCAGTGGCGCCGAGGGCTTGAAGCTCATTTGTGATGTCAGTGAGCCGATCAAAGGTGTGCTGAACATTCTCATTGTCATTTCGCTTGAAGCGGTTGAAGAGGTTGCGAAGGACACTGATTCTTTGATCTCTCTGGGTTGAGATGCCTTCATTAACTTTGGAGAGCCAATCCCAAACCAGTTTGGATGTCTTAAAGGCACTCACACGGCCATACTATCCTTTGTTTAGATGACCACAGATGATATTCTTGGCAGTGGAGTCCAGTTGAACGAATTTCTTGACATCAGCAGCAGTGACACCTTCTCCAGCCTTGGGAACGCCATTCTTGACGACATACCATAAGTCGACATCAATGGCTTCAAGATGCATGCGCATCTTATTCTTCCAGTAGGGATATTCAGTTCCATCGAAGACGGGGCAAGCAGCGGAGACTTTGATTATCCCTGCAGTCGACATAGCTAAAACTCCAGGTGGTTAAACCGAATCACACAGAACAAGGGAGCACCTTGCTCTGATACCAATTGAAAGTGCGTTATATCGACTAGAGGGGGGGGGGTGAATAGGCGATTTTTATGAAAATCTTCAAAACGTGAGAGTTATGAAGACAAACAGTGAAGATTATGCCTATTACTGTGCAGTGGAAGTTAGATTACACTAGGCCAGCCATGGTCATGTATTCAATAGAGTGAAAGCGCAATGACAAATAGCTTTAGTGTAATAAGGATCAGGTAGGAAGAAGTTGTGAAGCCAAACAGATCATACATTCATGTTGTGAAGACAAAAGATAAAGCAAGCATGCAATGGCTTCACAATGAATAACTGTAAGTAAAGGAAGTGAAGATGAAACCAGTGACACGTTGAAGACAATGATTTGTTGGACCAGTTCCAGTTGCTGTGACAACTGTACGCCTGGTTGGAGCGGCTAGGTATTTAAACCAAAGGACACACAGTCCCGGACACCCAGTCAAGGACACTTAGTCCAAGACACCCAGTCCTCACCGTTTTCTCCTTGAGCTAAGGTCACACAGACCTCGCGCAATCACTCAGGTAAGTCTTCAAGGTAGACTCCCAAACCTTCACAGACTTCGTTCACTGGCAATCCACAATTTCTCTTGGATGCTCAGAACGCGACGCCTAACCGTCTGGAGGATGCACAGTCCTCAAGTGTAATAAGTCTTCAGATCACACAGACAAGAAGACTTAAGTGATGCCCAATTTACTCTGGCTCTGGGTGGTTAGGGCTTTTCTCCTCACTAGGAATTTTTCTTTCAAAGGCTTCGAGGTGGGTTGCTCTCAAACGACAAAAGCCGTGCGCTGAAATCTGAGCAGCCAACCGTTTATGGTTGTGGGGGATGGACTATTTATAGCCACTTGGCAACCCGACCTGATCTGTCCAAAATGACCCTGGGTCACTAAGGAACTGACACGTGTACCAACGGTCGAATTTTGAACTCACACGGCAACTTTACTTGGGCTACAAGTAAAGCTGACTTGTCTGACTCTGGACAAGATTTTCTCTCAAAGTCTTCGCTTGAAGACATAGGATTTGAATTAGGCATCACTTCAGTCATTCTGACTGGTTCTCTTGGACCCCACTTAACAGTACGGTGATTCCTATGACACAACATAAATGAAATAAAACTACGAAGGATCTAAGTCTTCGAGTTCCATAAGCTTCATAGGGAGTCTTCTCATGTCATTGTCTTCAATATGAATATCTTCATAAACCACCATTGTCTTCAATGTCTTCGTACATTTTTAGGGGTCATCTCTGGTAATAAAACCGAATCAATGAGGGACTTCTACCTGTGTTTTCCTGCAATTCTCACAAACACGTTAGTCCCTCAACTAGGTTTGTCGTCAATACTCCAAAACCAACTAGGGGTGGCACTAGATGCACTTACACAAACAACTGGCGGTCTCCAACTTCATCCCACAACAATGGGATCCTGCACCTCCTTCCGTACAGAGCTTCGAAAGGGGCCATCTTCAAACTGGATTGATAACTGCTGTTATAGGAGAACTCTGCGTATGGAAAATTCTCATCCCAACTAGATACGTAATCTAGCGCACAAGCTTTGAGCATATCCTCCAAAATCTGATTGACTCTCTCGGTCTGTCCATCTGTTTGCGGATGGAAAGTTGTACTGAACTCTAGCCTGGTACCCAAGGTTTCATGCAACTGATTCCAGAACTTTGTGGTAAACTGGGTTCCTCTATCTGATACAATGCTCCTTGGAACTCCATGCAGACATACGATTCTGGTCATGTATATCTTTGCCAACTTTGCACTGGTATAGGTAGTCTTCACTGGGATGAAATGAGCTACCTTTGTCAAACGGTCGACTACAACCCATATCGAGTCATAGCCTGAACGAGTTCTGGGCAATCCGGTGATAAAATCCATGCCTAACTTATCCCACTTCCATTCGGGTATCGGCAATGGCTGTAGCAATCCTGCTGGCTTCTGATGTTCCGCCTTTACTCTCTGACATACATCACAAACTGCTACATACTCCGCAATATCCTTCTTCATTCCGGTCCACCAGAAAATATCCTTCAAATCCAAATACATCTTGGTATTTCCTGGGTGTGTCGAATTTGGTGAATCATGGGCCTCTTGCAGAATTAACTTCCCGATCTCCGAATCATTAGGCACATAAACACAGTCTTCAAACCATAAGGTATCGTGCTCATCCTCACAAAATCCTTTAGCTTTTCCTTTGCTCATTTTCTCCTTAATAGAGGCAATCTCCTTGTCAGTCTTTTGGGCTTCTCTGATCTTATCCATCAACATAGACTGAATCTCCAATGCTGCTACATAGCCTCTCGGAACTATTTCCAAACATAGCTCACAAAGATTTTCGGCTAACTCCCTTGGTAAATCTCCTGTCATTAAGGTGTTGACATGACTTTTACGGCTCAATGCGTCAGCTACTACGTTAGCCTTTCCAGGGTGATAATGCAATCTCATATCATAATCCTTGATGAGTTCCAACCATCTCCTTTGTCTGAGATTCAACTCCTTCTGCGTGAAAATTTACTTCAAACTCTTGTGGTCCGTGTACACCTCACAATGATTTCCAATGGGAAAATGTCTCCAAGTCTTCAATGCATGCACTACGGCTGCTAACTCCAAATCATGCGTAGCATAATTCAACTCATGAGGCTTGAGCTGTCGTGAGGCATATGAGACAACTCTTCCTTCCTGCATAAGCACTGCTCCAAGTCCTCGACGTGAAGCGTCGCAATACACCTCATAATCCTTGGTCTGATCTGGCAAAATCAACACTGGTGATGTAACCAAACGTTTCTTCAACTCCTGGAAACTAGCCTCACATTCCTTAGTCCATATGAACTTGGTATCCTTCTTCAGCAACTCCGTCATAGGTTTCGCAATCTTCGAGAAATTTTCAATGAATCTCCGGTAGTATCCCGCAAGTCCAAGAAAACTCCGGATCTCTCCAACTGTTGTTGACGCTTCCCAATTTGTCACAGTGTCAACCTTGGTGGGATCCACTGCTATACCTTCTCCAGATATAACGTGTCTGAGAAATCCGACTTCCTTCAACCAAAACTCACATTTGCCTAACTTGGCATATAGCTGATGTTCTCTGAGCTTACCAAGTACCAAATGCAAATGCTCCTTATGCTCCTCTTCATTCTTCGAGTAAACCAGGATATCATCAATGAACACTACGACGAACTTATCCAAAAACTCCATAAAAACTTTGTTCATCATGTTCATAAAATATGCAGGTGCGCTAGTTAGACCAAATGACATAACGGTATACTCGTACAACCCATACCTGGTGGTAAAAGCTGTTTTAGGAATATCCTGTTCTCGAATCTTCAACTGATGGTATCCTGATCGCAGGTCGATCTTGGAAAATACCTTAGCTCCTTGCAAACGATCAAACAGATCATTGATCATCGGTAGTGGGTACTTGTTCTTGATGGTTACTTCATTCAATCCTCGATAATCAATGACCATCCTTAATGATCCATCCTTCTTCTCCACTAGAAGTACTGGCGATCCCCAAGGTGAAGAACTTGGGCGAATATAACCTTTATCCAGTAACTCCTTAATCTGCTTCTTAATCTCCACCAAATCCTTTGCGGGCATCCTATATGGTCTCTTAGATATTGGCCTTGTGCCTGGCAAAAGCTCAATCAAAAACTCAATATCTCTATCCGGTGGCATGCCTGGCAACTCTTCTGGAAAAACATCAGGGAAATCCTTCACTACTAGTACTTCCTCATGCACAACTCCTGTTAGGCAATTTACTTGAGTCCTTTTCGACACATGCCGGGATACATACTTGATCCTTCTTCCTTCTGGGGTGGTAAGCAAAATAGACTTACTGGCACATTCAATGTTCCCTTCATACTTTGATAACCAATCCATGCCTAATATCACATCCAATCCTTGAGATTTCAATACTATTAGGTCCGAGGGAAAAACATAGTTACCAATCCCTAATGGTAACTGATCACACCATAGACTAGCCATATACTCCACTCTAGGCGAGGTTATTAACATGGGTGACCTAAGGGCTTGGGTTGGCAGTTTATACTTATCCACAAATCCCGTTGATATGTATGAATGCGATGCACCAGTATCAAAAAGAACGAGTGCAGTAAATGACTTAACCAAAAACTTACCTATTACTGCATCGGGCTGGGCTTCAACTTCCTCCACATTTACGTTGTTCACCTGTCCCCTATTGAAAGGGTTCAGCTTCTTCCCAGAGCTTCCATTGCCATTTCCATTTTGGGCTTCAGGACATTCATTGGCATAATGTCCAGTCTTCTGGCACTTAAAGCAAGTGACTTGGCTCAGGTCTCTCTTGGCTGGGGTTGATGGGTTGGTGCGATTCTGGCCGTTACTTCCTCCATTCCCATTACCATTCTTGGTGCCATTGTGATTGTGCGAGTTACCTCCTCCATGGGTATGCTGTAAATGTCCTCCCGGCCTAGGGGTAAATCGTGGCTTCTGCTGAGCTCTAGAATTGTACTTCCCTTGTCCATACTTCCTCTTGCGGTTCTCAATTTGCTGTTGCTTCCCTTCAATCATGAGAGCGTGATCTACCAACTCCTGGTAGTTGTTGAAGATTGCTACCATCAACTGCATGCTCAACTCGTCATTCAGTCCTTCCAGAAACTTCTCCTACTTAGCTGCATCCGTAGCAACGTCATTTGGGGCATAACGTGCTAGCTTACTAAAGTCCTCCACATACTGGCCAACCGTCCGTCCTCCTTGGCGCAAGTTGCAAAACTCTCGCTTCTTTAGGGCCATAGCTCCTGCTGAAACATGGGAAGTACGGAAAGCCTGTTGGAACTGGTCCCATGTGACACTGTCGATAAGGAAAGTGGCTGTGAAATTCTCCCACCATGATGCTGCGGGTCCTTCAAGCTGGTGTGCGGCAAACTTCACCTTTTCCGCATCTGTGCATCCTGCCGTGGTGAACTCCCTTGCTGTCTTGTGGAGCCAATCATCTGCTATTATCGGCTCGGTGCTACTGGAAAACATCGGTGGATTCAGCCTAAGAAAACGGGCTAAGTGATCAACAGGTAGTGGTGGTGGTGGGTTGTTGTTGTTGTTCCCATGGTTCTGATTCTGGACTAGCAAGTGCATCAATGTGTTCTGCTGCTGGATCAATTGGGTGAGCTCTGGTGGGAAGGTAAATCTGGGGTCACGTCTTGGAGGCATCTGAGGGTTTAGAAAAGATGAGATTTAAGAGTAGAGAGGGGTCTAGAGAGAAAACGCTACCCATATGCACATGAGGCAAAAGTAAACAATTCACTTAATTCAATCAAACAAGGGCATACAATCGATCTAACTATCGCAAAAGTGCTCGGACTACTATAATTACATGGTGGACTACTACTACTGTTGGGGTGGTCTTCTAGAAATATTCTTCGGTTGTACACTCCATGATATCTGCTCCAGCTTCATCAACATAGTCATCATCGCTATCATCTGGATCTGAGTCGGTGTCATCGATGATGATGTAGTCCTTCGGGCAAATCTCCTTGGGTTCTTCGTCTTCTTCTACTGGCGTAGGGCCTCCCATAAATATTCCGATCTTCATTGTTAGGTTGGCATTCTTATCCACTAGTACTTTGATTTCCTCTTCATAATCTTCACGTGTAGCTTTGAGTTCTTCCTCCAGTTCCTTCATTCTTGTCCTCGCCTTCTTCAGATCTATCATGTCGGCGCACATCTGGTTCTCCTGACGTCGAGTGTGCTGGTTTAACTCCTGGATAAAAGCTGCAATTGATCTATCCTTCCTGCTGCTGATCATCTCCCAGTGCTCATCTCGGCGCCCACAAATCTGGTAGATAGTATCCTTGAGATTATTGTGGTAAACTTCTCCAATGCGTCCCATGGCGATGTGAGCTGCCATGCTCTTTCCTAGACTCCAGGTTGGTGCATCAAATGAAAACTCTATGGGCTTAGTGACTGGCATGAACGTCCTTCCTGGAACTTGAACTTGAATCATCCAGCGTTCTTGTTCAGGTAATGTGGCGTTGTAGGTTCCGGTGAAGCTTGGAACTCCTATGTTCAGGTATCTTGTGACTTCCTTCAAATGACGTCCAAAGGGTGTATCTTCATCCGGTTGCACGAACTTGTTCCTTGCATCCGCCATCCTAAAAGAGTAGAAAAGATGAGAGGTCAGAATGAGAAGAGTGAGTAGTGATCTAGGGTCTTTAGCTTAGTGGTCGTGTCCTACAGTCAGCGTGTGCTCTGATACCATCTTGTAGCGACTAGACCTCAAACGGTCCAATCTCTGTGCTCAGGTGTCATCCCTGGATCAGTAATGCTGACACCACACAGTACTTGAAGGATTTATAACAGAGTAGCAATCACACACTTATTACATCGAGAGTCTCAAAAAAGAACTTATTACAATAATAATGGCTTAAGGCCATCTAATAACGATAACAGCGGAAGGCTTGGAAGATAAGTGAGTCCATCAACTCCAACGGCATCACTGAGTATAGAACCACGACCTAAAAACACCTTACTCATTGTCTGAAAAGTCTGCAACATGAACGTTGCAGCCCGAAACGGGTCAGCACATGGAATATGCTAGCAATGTAACACATAGATAGTAATGAAGAAATAAGGCTATACTACATGCATATTTGGCTGGTGGAAAGCTCCATGGTTACAGTTTTGCGTAAAGCCATTTTTTCCCTACGGCAAAGGAATAAATTTTACTTAACTATCATGGTAGTTGTTAAACATTGGGAATGGTTGACAGCATTCTCAATCCCAATTAAGCATCATCATTAAGAACCAACAAATTAATTAGAGTAGCATGATGAGATTCACATGATAATCCAAGTACTAGATACTCAAGATGTCCATAACCGGGGACACGGCTAATCATGATTAGTTTATACACTCTGCAGAGGTTTGCACACTTTTCCCCACAAGACTCGATCTCCTCTATTGGTTTTCTCACACTGCATGGTGTTTGAGAAACGGATGACCAAGACATAGTCTTTCAGAAACGCTAGCACCTTACGATGGGTAGACCGTACCACCTACATCCCCTACATCTGCTAGTCTACCACTGTAAGAGTTTGCGCGACTTAGTCAACTATGCTAGAGCCCATAATAGCTTGTGGCTGCACACGGAAGTTCCTAGCATGAATAATCTCATGATCCCTTTGAGCCTGGGTGCCGGTCCGAAGAAAAACAGGCAATCGCTGGAATACCCAGGTGCCTCAGTCCACCCAGATGTGTATTTAAGTTACCACCTTAGATAAATCATTAATTTAACAAACTCACATCTGTCATGGATTTCACTCACCCAAACCACGTCTACTGGCATAGCATGGCAAAATAAGAAAACGTAGAAGTAACTCCCAAAGGTTTGATAATAACAGGTAATAGGTACTACCTCATCTACTTCCCAAACCCACAATTTAATTAGATCCTAGTCAATGCAATGTATGAGAATTGATCTAATGCAATAAAATTGGGTAGTTGGAAGGTATGATCAAAGTGTTATTTGACTTGCTGATGATCCGCAAAACCTAGAGATTTGAAGTAGCAAGCGGAGCACTCCGGTTACTCTATCGCAAACAAACAAGCATACAATAAGTACTCATCTAATGCACAGGTAAAACTCGAATCAGAGATCTAACCAGATAGTTCAAATTAAGAACTCCGGTTGGCAAAAAGAATCAAATCCAACGAAGCAACGAAAGACAAACGGCAAAAGAAAAAAGCTCTGTTTACTAATCTTAATCTAGGGTAATTTTTACAGAGGGAAAAACTTGTTTGAGTTGGTTAAACGGAAAGAGGGTTTCGAGACGAAACTCCAGGTGCTTGAATCTCCTGATTTCGACAAACGAGCGAAAAGTTAAACTAAAACAAACATCGGATCAGAAATCGCGATCAGAAAAATCGCAGATTTAATCCGAGAGAAAGAAAAACGATGAACAGGTTAACGAATGAATGTTCGTTAACAGGAACTAAACAATGAACGCATCATTAAAACGAACAGACGAGCGAACGCTCGCTAAATAAATAAACCGGAGAAAAAACTATCTATTTAAAAAAAACGAAAACTAGGGTTTTCAAAAAAACCAAAACAGGTTTTCTCAAAAAAAACTGGGGCGGCGGCTACCTTGGCTCGGGGCTCCGGCGAGGCTCCGGCGGGCGGTGGGTGGTGCGGGGCGGCAGCTCCGACGCGGCGGCGGGGCGGCTCGGGCGGCGTGCGGCAGCGGCGCTGCAGGCGTGGGAGGCGGCGGCGGGTGTGGGGCTGCAGGGGGGCCGGGGTTATAAAGGGGGAGGCGGCGACTTGGGGGAGGCGTTGGCCTCGGGTGGCGGGTCCTCCCCGGACTCGGGTGACGGCGGCGGTCGGGACTCCTATCCAGACCCGGCGGGAGGCGGCGGCGGCTGGCTGGGCCGGCCTACTTGGTTGGGCCCTTGGCCCAGTCGGGCGCGGGGTCTCTTTTTTTTAAAACAATTTCGCTCGGACTAAAAAAATTCTAGAAACATAAATAAAATTCTAAAAATGCCAAAACAAATTTTCACCGTCTAAATAAAATATTTAGAATAGGATGAACATTTTCTTGGCCCTAAATGCAATTTTTGAAAACGTGCAATTTTTCCTAAATTCAAATAAAATAGCAAATAAAACCAAAGTAAAATCTTACTCCCTCCGTTCACTTTTGTAAGTCATTTCAGACAACTCAAAATGGGCTGTTTTGTACATTGTCTGAAATGTCTTCGAGGTCTTATAAAAGTGAACAGAGGGAGTATTTGATTTTTACTAAATCCCCAATATTTCTATATTTTGGGAAAGTCATTTTATTCCCACTCTCATAATTTTTATAGTAGAAATAATTGAAGATAAAATAAATAAAATCAAATGATCCTACTTTCAAAATTTGAGAAAACTCAAATATGAAAATAACGAAATCCCCAACTCTCTCCGAGGGTCCTTGAGTTGCGTGAAATTTCTAGGATCAACAAGTGCAATAAAATATGATATGCAATGATGATCTTTTGTATAACATTCCAAATTGAAAATTTCGGATGTTACACCCTCGCAACTTTTTATCCGTTCGTCCAAATCCACGGAAACCAATGCCAAAATCTTCATCCCGAACCCCTCTTTCCAGTTAATAAACTTGAACATGGTTTTGACAAATAAAAATTTGGTTGCAAGCAGATTTTAATTTGAATTTCTTTTGACCACAGTTTGAGTTTCGTAGGTCCGATTTGATTGATTCCGTTTGCAAATTGAAGCTCTTCTCTTGAACTTTTGATTTGCATCTTTTCTATTGAGTTTACCCTTGCATCTATTGTTTGAGTGCTTATGTATGCTATTTGTGTTTGTGATAGAGTTTCCGGAGTGCGAAGCGTGCTACTACGAGTCACTAGGGTTTTCAGATCGTCAGCAAGGGAAGTAACACTTTGATCATACCCTTTATTACCCAGTTTTTATGCATTAGTTTCAACCCTTAAACATTGCATGAGTAGGATCAGCTTAACATGTGGGTATTGGGCAGTAGTTGATGAGGTAGAACCTATTGTCCTTTATGCAAACCTTGGGAGTTACTTTTACGTTATGCTTATATTGCTTTGCTATGCTCGTATACGTGGATTGGTATGTGAGTTTCATGGAAGTTGCGAGAGTTATATTAACTAAGGGAAACTTAAGGTGGCTATTTTAATACACATCTGGGTGGATTGGTTGGGGCACCCTAGGGATACCAGTGGCTTGCCCGGACACCTGGGGAATCTAGTGTTGTCCTAGGAGATCCTGGGAAATTCGTGTGATCATCCTGTGGTTTGCCACCCAGGCTCAAATGGATCATTATGTTATTCATGCTGGAAACTACCATGTGCAGCCACATGCCATTATGGGCTATGGCATAGTTGAGTAAGTTGTGGGAATCCTTTCCATGATGGGCTAGCAAATGTAGGGGATTGTAGGTGTATCGTCCTATCTATCGGTTAAGGGGACCTCTTCGAATAGACTATGTCTCGGTCATCCGTTTCTCAAACATCATGGAGTGCAAGAAATACAACGGAGGAGATCGAGTATTGTGGGGAAAAGTGTGCAAACCTCTACGGAGTGTACAAACTAATCATGATTAGTCGTGTCCCCGGTTATGGACATCTTGAGTATCTAGTTCTTGAAATATTGGTTTGATCTCATCACTCTTAATTAATTTTGTTGGGCTGTTAATTACTGCTTAATTGGGATTGAGATGGAGGAACCTTCTCAGCATTTATCAACAAACTTGATAGTTAAATAAAATATATTCCTTTGTAGTACGGAAAAATTGGCTTTACACAAACATGATAACCATAGAGCCTCCACCAGCCATATATGCATGTAGGGATAGCAGTTATCCATGTGCTGACCCGTTTCGGGCTGCAACGTATTATGTTGTAGACTTTTCATACGAAGAGTAAGGTGCGCTAGGTCGTTGTCTTGCACTCAGCTATGCCGTTGGAGTTGATGGACTCATTTTTGCCTTCGAAGCCTTCCGCTGTTATCTTCATTAGATGGCCTTTGGCCATATTATTGTAATAGTACTCTCTTTGAGATATTCGATGTAATAAGTGTGTGATTGAACTCTGTTATAAATCCATCAAGTACTGTGTGTGTCAGCATTAACGATCCAGGGATGACACTTATACACAGAGATTTAACCGGCTGAGGTTGGATCGCTACAGTCTCCCACTTGCACTAGAGTCAATAATCTAGTTCATATTGCCATGTGATTTAACACAAATAGTTCACATCACCATGTGATTAGTTCACATCTCCATGTGACTAATACCCAAAGTGTTTTACTAGAGTCAATAATCTAGTTCACATCTCTATGTGATTAACACCCAAAGAGTACTAAGGTGTGATCATGTTTTGTTTGTGAGAGAAGCTTAGTCAATGGGTCTATCACATTCAGACCCGTATGTATTTTTGCAATTTTTCTATGTCTACAATGCTCTGCATGGAGCTACTCTAGCTAATTGCTCCCACTTTCAATATATATCCAGATTGAGACTCAGAGTCATCCAAATCGGTGTAAAAGCTTGCATCGACGTAACGCTTTACGACGAACTCCTTATCACCTGCATAACCGAGAAATATCTCCTTAGTCTTCTAAGGATAATTTTGACCGCTGTCAGGTGATCCACTCCTATATCAATATCGTACCCCCTTACCAAAATCATGGCAAGGTACACAATAGGTTTGGTACACAGCATAGCATACTTATATAACCTATGGCTGAGGCATAGGGAATGACTTTCATTCTCTTTCTATTTTCTGTCGTGGTCGTGTTTTGAGTCTTACTCAACTTTACACCTCGCAATATAGGCAAGAACTCCTTCTTTGACTGTTCCATTTTGAACTACTTCAAAATCTTGTCAAGGTATGACTCATTGAAAAATATTATCAAGCATCTTGATCTATCTTTACAGAACTTGATGCCCAATATGTAAGCAGCTTCCTCGAGGTCTTTCTTTGAAAAACTCCTTTCAAACACTTATGCTTTACAAAAAATTCTACATCATTTCCGATCAACAATATGTCATCCACATACAATATCAGAAATGCTACAGAGCTCCCACTCGCTTTCTTGTAAATACAGGCCTCTCCAAAAGTCTGTATAAAACCATATGCTTTGATCACACTATCAAAGAGTATATTCCAACTCCGACAGGCTTGCACCAGTCCATAAATGGATCGTTGGAGCTTGCACACTTTGTTAGTACCTCTAGGAAAACCTTCTGGTTGCATCATATACAACTCATCTTTAAGATATCCATTTAAGGATTGCAGTTTTGACATCCATTTGCCAAATTTCATAATCATAAAATGCGGCAATTGCTAACATGATTCAAACAGACTTAAACATCGCTACGGGTTAGAAGGTCTCGTCTTAGTCAACTACTTGAACTTGTCGAAAATCTTTCGCAACAAGTCGAGCTTTGTAGACAGAAACATTACCGTCAGCGTCAGTCTTCTTCTTGAAGATCCATTTATTCTCTATGGCTCGCCGATCATCGGGCAAGTCAATCAAACTCCATACTTTGTTTTCATACATGGATCCTATCTCAGATTTCATGGCCTCAAGCCATTTCGCGGAATATGGGCTCATCATTGCTTCCTCATAGTTCGTAGGTTCATCATGGTCTAGTAACATGACTTCCAGAACAGGATTACCGTACCACTCTAGTGCGCACCGTACTCTGGTTGACCTGCGAGGTTCAGTAGTAACTTGATCTGAAGTTTCATGATCATCATCATTAGCTTGCTCACTAATTGGTGTAGGAATCACTGGAACTGATTTCTGTGATGAACTACTTTCCAATTCGGGAGAAGGTACAATTACCTCATCAAGTTCTACTTTACTCCCACTCACTTCTTTTGAGAGAAACTCCTTCTCTAGAAAGGATCCATTCTTAGCAACGAATATTTTGCCTTCGGATCTGTGATAGAGGTTTACCTAACAGTTTCCTTTGGGTACCCTATGAAGACACATTTCTCCGATTTGGGTTCGAGCTTATCAGGTTGAAGCTTTTTCACATAAGCATCGCAGCCCCAAACTTTAAGAAACGACATCTTAGGTTTGTTGCCAAACCACAATTCATACTTTGTCATCTCAATGGATTTAGATGGTGCCCTATTAAACGTGAATGCGGCTGTCTCTAATGCATAACCCCAAAATGATAGTGGTAAATCGGTAAGAGACATCATAGATCGCACCATATCTAATAAAGTACGGTTATGAAGTTCGGACATATCTTTACGCTGTGGTGTTCCAGGTGGCGTGAGTTGAAAAACCATTCCACATTGTTTCAAATGAAGACCAAACTCGTAACTCAAATATTTGCCTCCACGATCAGATCGTATAAACTTTATTTTCTTGTTACGATGATTTTCCACTTCACTCTGAAATTCTTTGAACTTTTCAAATGTTTTAGACTTATGTTTCATTAAGTAGATATACCCATATCTGTTCAGATCATCTGTGAAGGCCAGAAAATAATGATACCCGCCGTGAGCCTCAACATTCATCGGACTTTATACGTCGGTATGTATTATTTCCAATAAGTCAGTGGCCCGCTCCATTGTTCCGGAGAATGGAGTCTTAGTCATCTTGCCCATGAGGCATGATTCACAAGTATCAAGTGATTCATAATCAAGTGATTCCAAAAGCCCATCAACATGGAGTTTCTTCATGCGCTTTACACCAATATGACCTAAACGGCACTGCCACAAATAAGTTGCACTATCGCTATTAACTTTGCATCTTTTGGCTTCAATATTATGAATATGTGTATCGCTATGATCGAGATCAATAAACCATTTATTTTAAGTGTATGACCATAGAAGGTTTTATTCATGTAAACATAACAACAATTATTCTTTGACTTAAATGAATAACCATATTACAATAAACATGATCCAATCATATTATGCTCACCGCAAACACCAAATAACATTTATTGAGGTTCAACACTAACCCCGAAGGTAGAGGGAGTATGCGACGGTGATCTTATCAACCTTGGAATCTCTTCCAACACACATCGTCACTTTTCCCTCAACTAGTCTCAGTTCATTTTGTAACTCCTATTTTGAGTTACTAATCTTAGCAACTGAATCGGTATCAAATACCTAGGAGTTACTATGAACACTAGTAAAGTACACATCAATAATATGTATATCAAATATACATTTGTTCACTTTGCCATCCTTCTTATCTGCCAAGAATTTGGGGTAGTTCCGCTTCGAGTGACCATTTCCTTTGTAGTAGAAGCACTCAGTTTTAGGCTTGGGTCTAGCTTTGGGCTTCTTCATGGGAGTGGCAACTTGCTTGCCATTCTTCTTGAAGTTCCCTTTATTTCCCTTGCCCTTTCACTTGAAACTAGTGGTCTTGTCAACGATCAACACTTGATGCTTTTCTTGATTTCTACCTTCGCCGACTTCAGCATTGCGAAGAGCTCGGGGAATCGTTTTCGTCATCCCTTGCATATTATAGTTCATCATGAAGTTCAAGTAACTTGGTGATAGTGACTAGAGAACTCTGTCAATCAGTATCTTATCTGGAAGATTAACTCCCACTTGATTCAAGCGATTGTAGTTCTCAGACATTCTGAGCACATGCTCACTGGTTGAGCTATTCTCCTCCATCTTGTAGGCAAAGTATTTGTCAGAGGCCTCATACCTCTCGACTCGGGCATGAGTCTAAAATACAAATTTCAGCTCTTGGAAGATCTTATATGTTCCGTGGCGTTCAAAATGTTTTTGAAGTCCCGGTTCTAAGCCGTAAAGCATGGTGCACTAAACTATCAAGTAGTCATCATACCGATCTTTGCCAAACGTTCATAACGTCTGCATCTGCTCCTGCAATAGGTCCGTCACCTAGCGGTGCATGAAGGACATAATTCTTCTGTGCAGCAATGAGGATAATCCTCGGATCATGGACCTAGTCCGCATCATTGCTACTATCATCTTTCAACTTATTTTTCTCTAGGAACATATCAAAAAATAAAACAGGGAGCTATACGCGAGCTATTGATCTACAACATAGATATGCAAAATAGTATCAGGTACTAAGTTCATGATAAATTAAAGTTCAATTAATTATATTACTTAAGAACTCCCACTTAGATAGACATCCCTCTAATCATCTAAGTGATCACGTGATCCACATCAACTAAACCATGTCTGATCATCACGTGAGATGGAGTAGTTTTCAATGGTGAACATCACTATGTTGATCATATCTACTATATGATTCACGCTCGACCTTTCGGTCTCAGTGTTCCGAGGCCATATCTTCATACGCTAGGCTCATCATGTTTAACCCGAGTATTCGACATGTGCAAAACTGGCTTGCACCCATTGTATGTGAACGTAGAGCTTATCACACCCGATCATCACGTGGTGTCTCAGCACGAAGAACTGTTGCAACGGTGCATACTCAGGGAGAACACTTATACCTTGAAATTTTAGTAAGGGATCATCTCATAATGCTACCGTCATACTCAGCAAAATAAGATGCATAAAAGATAAACATCACCTGCAATCAAAATATGTGACATGATATGGCCATCATCATCTTGTGCTTTAATCTTCATCTCCAAAGTACCGTCATGATCTCCATCGTCACCGGCATGACACCATGATCTCCATCATCTTGATCTTTATCAATGTGTCATCACATGGTCGTCTCGCCAACTATTTCTTTTGCAACTATTGCTATCGCATAGCAATAAAGTAAAGCAATTATATGGCGCTTGCATCTTATGCAATAAAGAGACAACCATAAGGCTCCTGCCAGTTGCCGATAACATTAACAAAAAATGATCATCTCATACAACAATTTATATCTCGTCACGTTTTGACCATATCACATCACAACATGCCTTGCAAAAACAAGTTAGACGTCCTCTACTTTGTTGTTGCAAGTTTCACGTGGCTGCTACAGGCTTAGCAAGAACCGTTCTTACCTACGTATCAAAATCACAACGATTTTTCTGTCAATTGTGTTGTTTTAACCTTCAACAAGGACCGGGCGTAGTCACACTCGATTCAACTAAATTTGGAGAAACAGACACCCACTAGCCACCTGTGTGCAAAGCGCGGCAGTAGAACCAGTCTCATGAAGCGGTCATGTAATGTCGGTCTGGGCCGCTTCATCCAACAATACCGCCGAATCAAAGTTTGACATGCTGGTAAGCAATATGACTATTTTCGCCCACAACTCTTTGTGTTCTACTTGTGCATATAACATCTACGCATAGACCTGGCTCGGATGCCACTGTTGGGGAACATAGTATTTCAAAAATTTCCTACGATCACGCAAGATCTATCTAGGAGAAGCATAGCAACGAGCGGGCAGAGTGTGTCAAAGATACCTATTCCGGACTTCTGGACCTAAAAAATCAATGTCAGAGATACCTATTCTGCACATCTCCAAATGAGTTGAAATTTTACGGGGAATTATTTTGGAACATATAATAAATATTGGAGAGAAGAACTACCAGAGGGGGGCAGCTAGGTGCCCACAAGGCACCAGGGCACGCCATGTTGGGGAACGTAGTATTTCAAAAAAAAATTGACGATCACGCAAGATCTATCTAGGAGAAGCATAGCAACGAGCGGGGAGAGTGTGTCCACGTACCTTTGTAGACCGAAAGCGGAAGCATTTAGTAATGCGGTTGATGTAGTCGATCGTCTTCGCGATCCAACCGATCAAGTAACGATCGCACGGCTCCTCCGCGATCTGCACACGTTCAGCTCAGTGACGTCCCTTGAACTCTAGATCCAACTACGGCTGAGGGAGAGTTTCGTCAGCACGACGGCGTGGTGACAGTGATGATGAAGTTACCAATGCAGGGCTTCGCCTAAGCACTACGACAATATGACCGAGGTGGAAAACTATGGAGGGGGGGCACCGCACACGGCTAAGAAATCAACATGTGTGTTTATGGGTGCCCCCCTGCCCACGTATATAAAGGAGGGAGGAAGAGGAGGCCGGCCTAGGAGGGGCGCGCCTATAGGGGGAGTCCAACTAGGATTCCCAATCCTAGTTGGAGTCCCCTTCCTTTTCCAAGAGAGGAGAGAGGGAAGGAGTAGGAGAGGGAGAAGGAAAGACAGGGGGCGCCGCCCCCTCCCTAGTCCAATTCAGACATTCCATGGGGGGCGCGCGGCCACCCCTTGAGGCCCTTATCTCCTTTCCCGCATGGCCCATTAAGGCCCACTACTTCCCCCGGCGAATTCTCGTAACTCTCCGGTACTCCGAAAAATACCCGAATCACTCGGAACCTTTCCGATGTCCAAATATAGCCTTCCAATATATTGATCTTTACATCTCGGCCATTTCGAGACTCCTCGTCATATCTGTGATCTCATCCGGGACTCCGAACAACCTTCGGTACATCAAATCACATAACTCATAATACAAATCTTCATCGAATGTTAAGCGTGCGGACCCTACGGGTTCGAGAACCATGTAGACATGACCGAGACACATCTCCGGTCAATAAACAATTGCGGAACCTGGATGCTCATATTGGCTCCTAAATATTCTACGAAGATCTTTATCGGTCAAAGCGCATAACAATATACATTGTTCCCTTTGTCATTGATATGTTACTCGCCCGAGATTCGATCGTCTATATCCTCATACCTAGTTTAATCTCGTTACTGGCAAGTCTCTTTACTCGTTCCATAATGCATCATCCCGCAACTAAATCATTAGTCACATTGCTTGCAAGGCTTATAGTGATGTGAATTACCGAGAGGGCCCAGAGATACCTCTCCGACAATCGGAGTGACAAATCCTAATCTCAATCTATGCCAACTCAACAAACACCATTGAAGACACCTGTAGAGCATCTTTATAATCACCCAGTTATGTTGTGATGTTTGATAGCAGACAAGGTGTTCCTCTGATATTCGGGAGTTGCATAATCTCATAGTCATAGAAACATGTATAAGTTATGAAGAAAACTATAACAATATACTCAACGATCATAGTGCTATGCTAACGGATGGGTCATGTCAATCACATCATTCTCTAATGTTGTGATCCCGTTTATCAAATGACAACTCATGTCTATGGTTAGGAAACGTTAACCATCTTTGATTAACGAGCTAGTCAAGTAGAGGCATACTAGTGACACTCTGTTTGTCTATGTATTCACACATGTAGTAAGTTTCCGATTAATACAATTCTAGCATGAATAATAAAAATTCATCATGATATAAGGAAATATAAATAACAACTTTATTATTGCCTCTAGGGCATATTTCCTTCACACTAGCCCCCCTAGTGTGCCCTGGTTGGTAGTGGGGCCCAGGCCCACCTCTGGTGCCCATCTTATGTTATAAGGTATTTTGACCTAGAAAAAAAAATAAGGAGAGGACTTTCGGGACGGGGCGCCGCCGTCTAGAGGTAGAACTTGGGCAGGAGCACTTTTGCCCTCCCACAGAGCGATTACGCCAGGGGAACTTCCCTTTGGGAGGGGGAAATTAAAGCCATAGTCATCACCAACAACCCTATCAATCTTTGGGAGGCCAATCTTCATCAACATCTTCAACAAGACCATCTCATCTCAAACCCTAGTTCATCTCTTGTGTTCAATCTTTGTACCAAAACCTCAGATTGGTACCTGCGGGTGACCAGTAGTGTTGATTACATCTTGTAGTTGATGCAATATGGTTTATTTGGTGGAAGATTATATGTTTAGATCCATTATGCTATTTAATATCCGTCGTATCTTGAGCATGAGTATTATTTGTGAGTAGTCCCCCTTGTTCTTGAGGCCACAGGAGAAGTCATGTTGCAAGTAATCACGTGAATTCGATATTTGTTCGATATTTTGATGATATGTATGTTGTGATTCCCTTAGTGCTGTTATGTGAACGTCGACTACATGACACTTCACCATCTTTGGGCCTAAGGGAATGCATTGTGGAGTAGTTATTAGATGATAGGTTATGCGCTATTTAGTAAGGGGCTGATTTGGATCCATATATTTAATGCTATGGTTAGATTGTTATCTTAATTCTTCTTTCGTAGTTGCAGATGCTTGCGAGGGCGGTAATCATAAGTGGGATGCTTGTTCAAGTAAGAACAACACCCAAGCACCGGTCCACCCACATATCAATTTATAAAAGTAGCGAACGTGAATCAAACAAACATGATCTAATGGAAGGAACAAATGAGGATAAGAGAAATTTGCTTTTAATTTTTTATCCAAGTGAGATATATCTCATACTATTCTTCCCTTTTCATCTGAAAGGGATTTTTTCATTCTATTCCACTCTTTCATTCCATCTAGATCTAATAAAGAACCCAATGCACTAAAATTCCACTAATAACTAATATACAAAAAAGAAGCATAGATACAGGGTATCGAATGTGACTAGATGAAATTCCCCTGTGCCCTCAAGAACCTTTGCTTATTATAAGAGATCATTTTCCTGTCCTTTGCTACAAAAAGGATTGGGCTACCTTGCTGCACTTTATTTACCATTACTTGCTCATTAAAATTATCCTACTATCAAACTAGTTGTTATCGACAATTTCAGTGCTCGCAGAAATTACCTTGCTGAAAACCACTTGCCATTTCCTTCTGCTCCTCGTTGGGTTCGACACTCTTACTTATCGAAAGGACTACGATGGATCCCCTATACTTATGGGTCAACAGGGCTTGATAATCCCCAAGTGAAAGCAATAGTCATAGCCAGGGGCGGCCCTGAGGGGGGGCAGGGGGGCGGCCGCCCCGGGCCCCCAAAATCCAGGGGCCCCTCCCCAGACGCACAGGTAGCCCATGGGCCATTGCCCAGAGAGGTAGGCAAGGGATGCAGCAATGCTTCAATCACGCAGAGTCAACGTTCGTTCCTAAAAAAGAGGCAACCTTCCTTCGATCGGGCAAACGCAACATTCCTCTGATCCCTAATTCCCGAGTTTGCTGATTCCTATTATTCCCCAACAAGAAGTACTAATTATTTTTCTTTCCAAACTCTTCGGATGGCTTACTCAAGGCCAAGGTGATCTCTATTCCCACAAAAAAAGGCGATCTCTATTCCAAGGCCTAGATCACTGGATGCGAACATCCTGGAGCGCCTCCCGCCAGGGTCAGATGCCAGTCCACATCGCTGCACGGTCGAGCGCCAAGCGTCTGATGATCGATTCAAAGCCGATCTATCCCAGGTGCTCCGTAGTGCAGTTACATATTCTCCACACAAGTATATTGCTAATTAAGTAATTTACCTTCGCATACAGATTGCGTACTTTGCACTGTTCATTCATCACATATTTTTTTTAAGTGTGCGGCCTCTTCGCTTTCATTTAACTCAAATCACAGTGTTCTTACAGTACTTTCACCACATATATATATATTGATTTTGGAGGTATATTTATTCATTAGGGCATGTACAACGTGGGTGCTAGTAGTGAGCGCCGAGGTGGATTTTCTTTTGGTTATGCCTCTTTTCCGTTTGATCCAAGGGTTTTCCCTTTGTGTTGATGCATGAAGTGCCGATCGAGATTTTACCCTCATGCTCATATTTGACAGAGACTGGCACTATGCTGGACGCTAAAACATCCTAGAAATTCTTATAGCTTCAAGTAACTCCAAATATTTTAGTGGTTGGACAGAGTAGATGCTAGCATAGTTGCTTATCTATTTTTTCACTCATATTCGCCTGTAAATAGCTTTTATCATTTGAGCAAGATATTCTAGAGAGGATCACGCTCGCACAATGCGTTAGATCATATCATGTGCCGGGGCACCGAATGAGTGTGAGGGCTTTATAAATCTTGTATTCATTATCTATAATGTTTATATTAAGGGCCCCAAATTTTTTTCTGCCCCGGGCCCCCAAAATATCAGGACCGGCCCTGGTCATAGCACTTTCCAATGATGGAGGTGGTAAGTATGGAGTGTCGAACCCACAAGGAGTTAAAGGTAAGATCCGTATTCTCTCAGGTCCTATCTGCCACTGATACAAACTTACGTACATCGATCGTTTGCTTTATCTAGAAACAAGAAATAAAACTACATTGCGGGTATAAAAGGATATGTTTGCAAGATAACAAAGAACATAAACATAAAAGTTAGGTGTTGTCTAAGTAATAGTACAATATAATAAAAATAGCAAGTTTGGAACAGTGGTGGTATGGTGTGTGGAATTGTCCATAGGCAATCAACTAACTTACTAAACTGATCATCATTGTAAATTTATATGTGGGAGAGGCCTCTGCTAGCATGTCATCCCTTAGAATTTTATGCCCTTATGATTGGAACTATTACCAAGCATCTGCAAATACAAACAAGTTCATTAAGATATATTTGTCGCCCTTCAATCCCGTATGTATCAATGTCCATGCTTCGCCGAGGCGACGAGCTTTCAACTCCTGCCTTCATATGCACAGTCCTATCAACATACAACTAACACTATGGTGTGATCCACGTGCACGCTCATCTGATGAGCATCATGTACAATAACAGAACCATAAGAAACCCAAACCAATCATAGCAATTCACCAATTAATCCATAAATACAACAATAATCCACTCAGAAACAATAGTGATGATACATCATTGGATTATAAAATCACACCATCAAAACACCATGTTCATGTACGGGATTACAACGTGTTGTGGGAGAGTGGACTGCTGAATAGAGATGTCGATGAATATGGTGACATTGATGAAGACGATCACCGCGATGATGGTTCCCTCGGCGGCACTCCAGCGCCACCCAGAGAGAAGGGGAAAGAGCTCCCTGTCGGTGTCAAAACCGGCAGATCTCGAGTAGGTGGTCCCGACCTGTGTGTCTAAGGATCGATGGTAACAGGAGACAGGGGACACGATGTTTACCCAGGTTCGGGCCCTCTTGATGGAGGTAATACCCTACGTCCTACTTGATTGACTTTGATGAATATAGGGGTTACAAGAGTTGATCTATGACGAGATCATAATGGCTAAACCCTAGATGTCTAGTCTGTATGATTATGACTGTGTTCGCCTCTACGGACTAAACCCTTCGGTTTATATAGACATCGGAGGGGGCTAGGGTTTGTATAGGGTTAGTATACAAAGAAAGGAATCTGTCGGATTTCGGGTTCCGGCAGACCCTTGAGGTTCGAACACTAGGATGCGCGCGGAGATCTCCCCCCTACCGATCTACATCTGATCCTCTCGTGCGAACTAAGAAGAAAATGATGAACAACACAAGAGACATGAGGTTTATACTGGTTCGGGCCACCGTTGTGGTGTAATACCCTACTCCAGTGTGTGGTGTGGTGGATTTGCCTCAGGGGCTGATGGGGATCAGTACAAAGGAAGAACAGCCTTGCGAGAGGTGTTCTTGAGCTGGTGCGATGAACTTCTAGGGTGAGTTCAGTCGCCTCTCCCTCTCTCTCTCTCTCTGCTAGGGCTCTACCAGATTTCCAGATGTCCCCCCCCTCTATGGTGGCTAGCTCTATTTATAGAGGCCCTGGGCCTCTCCCCAAATAATGAGCGGGAAGGGCGCCAACAATTGGCCATTTTGAAGGGGAACATGTAGTACAAGTTATCTTGACCAAAGGTGGTCTTCGGCTGCTAAAAGTACTGGTGATGACGCCGTCTTGGGCTCAACGGTGACCTCCATCATGCCACCCTGCTGGTCTTGGTCTCGTTGCACCAGAATGGCAACCTTTGCCTGATGCCTTGGCCTATGCTTGCCCCCTTTGCACCAAAGGGGAAACAAGGACACTACGTAGGCCGGCACCCACCTAGCGCCCACCTGGTCTCGATCTTCATGGCTTGCATCACGGGTTCCTCGCGAGGTACCCCTGCCTTGATCTCTCCGCCTCCTCGCGAGCCTGCCTGATGAGGCTGCCTCTGAGGAAGCTTCCTGTCGTCCGCCCCGCGAGGCTTGGCCCCTCGCGAGGGTCTTGAGCTTGAGCTGATGAAGATGGGCCGCGCTGGGCCCCCGCTTGAGCCACGCTGCAGGCCGCAGGCAGGCAAGTCTGGGGACCCCCGTTCCCAAAACACCGACAGTAGCCCCCGGGCCCAAGGCACGCCCGGGCTTGGCCTAGCAGGAAAGTGAAAGGGCAAGCGCGAAGCGCCGTGGGCCCTAACAGCCTGCGGCCTTGGGCGCCGTGTGGCGATTGATTGGACGTGGGCGACTGCGCTTCCCCACGATGCCTCGGCGACCACACAACTTGATAAGTCCCTGCATGTAGAGAAACCGTTCATAATTACCTGCGATCGTGGTGCACGGCGGTTGGCCTCCTCCGGCTATAAGTATGGGGTTGGGCGACCCCCTTCGGCCCATCCCTTCTTGCTGCTCCTTTCCTTCTTCTCGATTACTCGCCGCTCCCATGGCTCCAAAGAGATTCTCGGCCGCAGAGAAAGGAAAGGCCCCTCAAGCTGGGCCTGACTCCCCCCCGGCCTAGCGCAGCCGAGGCCACCCTCGCAAGTATACCACGGTCCCCGTGGTGGCGTCCCGTGGCCATGGAGGCGGCTCCCGGCGCGGTGGTGAGCGCCCGGTTGCCGACGGGGGGCACGCCGTCGGGGTGCGCCCCCCCTAGGCCACGCTTTCGCTTCGCGGAGGTGCTGCCGGAGTTCGTCGTGTGGTCGGCAGACCCATCCAGCACCAGGCTCCAGCTCCCCCGTTTCTTCGTAGATGAACTGCCGGCCAGCGCCCGTTGCGGCTTCTGGCTCCAGGCAGACGGATGCTGCAGCAGGGCCTCCTGGGTGTCGCTGGAAGTCTCCGTTTCTGGGAATGGGGCTCTGACACGCGGCTGGCAAATGTTCGCCCACGCGTGTGGCCTGATCCGGTGGTGCACCCTGTACTTCAAGTTTGATGGCGACGCCACCCTCTACGTGAGGGTGTTCGGGGAAGACGGTCGCCGTGCCGGGTGTTGCCCTGAAGACGATGACCGCGGCCGCCTGCCCAGCCCTGGCTCTGACCAGGATGAAGATGGCGACTGGCGTACAGGCGGCGGTGCTCGGGGTTCGCTGAGCTTCGGCAACCCCCACTCAGGCAGCAGCTCCTCCAGCAGGGGCCGCGACCAGCCTCCTCGCCGTCGTGCCCGCTTGGGTGAAGGTAGCGGGTCAGCCCGCCGTCGCGCCCCGGTGAAGCGAGAGGAGGGATCCGCCTGAGCCCCAGGAGCAGCTCGAGCCTTCGCTGTGGGTTGGCGCAGGACGAATCGTGCCCATTTTGTTTTCTTTCTTACCCTGTGCAAAAATAGTAAGTAATGTAGGGCCCCGCGGGGGCGTATTAGAACTGCTGCTATTTAACCATCGCGTTGTTTCCGCTATTTCTGCGCCGTGTTTTTGCGCCACGCTCCCATGTGCGGGAACTATTTTAGCTCGGTGGGGCTTGGCGCGGTCCTGGCCTCCCGAGGCCGTGGCCTCCTTGTGCACTTCATGCCCTGCAAGGATCAGTAGGAGGGGTAACTTATGGTCTTAGTTGTGGGGGCGATCGGCCCAGGTCCTGTGCTCGTGTCGCGATGCCCGTGGGGCATGGACTGGGAGGGGTGCTCCTGCGGAGGACTCGGATAGGAAAGCTCCAAACGATTGGGGCAGAAAACACTCGCGAGGGCGCCCGCGAACCTCCCTCGCGAGACTTCATGAGAGAAAACGAGGCGAGCGAGCGAGAAAGACAAAGAGTCACAAGCCAGGAACGTCAGCAACTCCAATAAAAACTTCAAATGGGAATAAACAAGCCAACTGCAGAAAGCAAATGTGAAAGCCGTGTCCGGCACATATTCTAGTATTCGACGTCTTCTCACCACCGCGGAGCTAAGTGCTGCCACTGGGCATGGGCGGGAGCCCCGAGGCCCGAGGGCGGCACTCCGGAGGCTCCGGGGCGTGTACAGCCCCACTCATTATTACGTGAGAGTGTCACGGGCGGCGAGCTTCACAGGCATTGGCCTTCTTCACATGCACCGGGCCTTTCTCGAAATGCGGCAGCTTCACAGGCATTCGCCTTCTTCACAGGCACCGGGCCTTTTCCAAAACGCAGCGGCTTCACAGGCATTTGCCTTCTTCACAGGCACCGGGCCTTTTCCATGCGTTCTGGATGGGTACTCCCTCCGGAGTCTCCAAGCGCGCGGAGCCATGCCTGGAAACATGAACAACCTTGAACAGGCCCTCCCACATGGGAGAGAGCTTGTGCAGCCCCTCCCTGGAGAGAACCGTTCTGAGCACGAGATCCCCTACCTCAAGGGTCCTGGGGCGGATGTTGCGGCTGTGGTATCGTCGTAGCGCCTGTTGATACCTTGCTGCTCGCAGTGTGGCTTCCCGATGGCGTTCCTCCCCCAGCACGAGGTCTGTCCCCCGCATGGCATCCTGCTGAGCCTCGTCGAATGCCAGGACCCATGCGGAGCGACGTCTGACCTCGTGAGGGAGAACAACCTCCGCTCCATAGACGAGGAAGAACGGGGTCTCCCCAGTCGGCTTGGTCGCTGTCGTGCGGATTGACAATAGCACGGACTGGAGCTCGTCGTGCCAGCCCCTGCCACAGGCCTCCAGCTTCTTCTTGAAGGTCCTGGCCTTGAGGCCCCTCAGGACCTCCGCGTTGGCTCGTTTAGCCTGGCCATTGCTCCGGGGGTGTGCTACCGAAGCGTAGCATATCTGCATTCCAAGGTTAGCACAGTACGTTTTGAAGAGATTACTGGTGAATTGCGAACCGTTGTCAGTGATGATGCGGTTAGGCACCCCAAACCGGCTCACGAGGCCCTTGATGAACTTGACTGCCGAGCTTGCCGGGATTGTGCGACAGCTTCCACCTCGGCCCACTTGGTGAACTTGTCCACAGCGATGTAGAGGTAGCGATAGCCCCCTGGCGCCCGAGGGAACGGGCCCAGAATGTCCAACCCCCAAACTACGAACGGCCATGAGAGGGGTATGGTCTGCAGACCCCCCGCAGGCTGATGGATGTGTTTAGCGTGAAACTGGCAGGCCTCGCAAGCCTTCACCAGCTCAACGGCGTCGTTGAGTGCTGTGGGCCAGTAGAACCCGTTGAGGAATGCCTTGCCGACGAGGGTTCGTGACGACGAGTGGTGCCCGCAGTCTCCACTATGTATGTCCGCCAGCAGTTCCTTTCCTTGCTCCCTGGAAATGCAACGTAGGGACACGTCATTTGGCCGCTTCCTATAGAGCTCGCCATCCTGGATGCAATAAGCCGTGGCCTGCCGTGCCACACACTCCGCCTCCTCCTCGTTCTCCGGCAGAATCCCTTGCATCAGGTAGTCCTTGAGCTCTGGGATCCAACATCCCTCCTGAGGCTCCAATGCCAGGAGCAGGCGTGCCCCTGAGGCCGGGCCACAGACAGGAGCTCCCGAGGCAGGCAGCTGAGGAGGCCCCTCCCTTGGTTGCGCCGTGCCCGACAGCGACGGCGCAGCCAAGGGCTTGAAGAGCCGCTCCTCGAAGACGCCAGGTTCCTGCGGCAGCCGCCTAGACGCCCTCTTGGCAATGTCGTCAGCCTCTTGATTGGTGCCGCGAGGCACATGCTGCAGCTGCAGCCCCCAGAAATGTTTCTCCATCCTGCGGACTTCAGCGAGGTAAGCTTCCATGTGCTCGTCCTTCGGCTCGTATATCTTGTTGGAGAAGTTGACGAGGAGCTGTGAATCTCCCTTGATGGTGAGGCGCTTTACCCCTAAGGCGATCGCGGCTTTCAAGCCTGCTATCAGGCCTTCATACTCTGCTATGTTGTTGGAGACCTTCTCTCCGTGCTGGAAGCAGAGTTGCACGGCGTAATAGAGTTTGTCCTGGGTAGGGGACACAAGCACTGCACCAGCTCCTGCACCGTGTCGGGAGAACGCCCCACCGAAGTACATGACACAGCTGTCCGGTGCTTCACTTCCCGGGGAAAGTGATCGGTCTTCGCCTGCCTCGAGACCCGGCACTTCTGCCCATTCTGCCACGAAATCTGCAAGTGCGGCTCCCTTGGTAACTCTGGTCATGCTGAATTCTAGCTGAAATGCATGTAGCTCAATGTTCCATTCGGCGACCCTTCCAGCTGAGTTGGGGCTCCTGAGCACTCTTTCCAAGGGGTATGCTGAGACGACCTTGATGGGATGTCCTTGGAAGTAGTGGCGCAGCTTGCGCGAGGCCACTAGTAGCGCGAGGAGGAGTTTTTGAGGCATGGGATACCGCGCCCTTGCGTCCCGTAGCACCGTGCTGACGAAGTACACGGGATGCTCGACGAGGTTGAGGGTGTTGGGGCAGCTTGCGTCCTCCAGAGGTCGAGGCGTCTCTTGAGACGACAGAGCTCCTGGGGCTTGGTCACCAGAAGAGGCCTCTCCTTCTCCGGGTGCGTTCTCTTGCTGCGGCTGTTCCTTCCCGGCTGTGGTTGCGGCCTTCGCGAGGCCCTCCTGGCTCTGGTTTGCTTCAGTTCAGATGGTCGATGCGGCCTTGGCACAACGCTCCTCCCTGACCGCCACCAGGGCTGCGCTGGCGGAGTAGGGGTGGCCGCAAGGTAGAGCACCAGGGGCTCCCGAGGACGCGGAGCTACCATCACTGGCGGACTGGTAAGGTACCTCTTGAGGTCTTGGAATGCCTTGTCGGCCTCTTCAGTCCATTCGAAGGGGCCCTTTTTCTTCATTAGCTTGAAGAAGGGTAGGGCTCGTTCCCCCAGCTTGGAGATGAAGTGCCCCAACGCGGTCACACGCCCGATGAGCTTCTGCATTTCTCTGAGGGTCCTCGGCGGGCTCATATCTTCGACTGCCTTGACCTTCTCCGGGTTGGCCTCGATGCCCCTGTGGGATACGAGGAAACCCAGGAGCTTGCCCGAGGGGACTCCAAATACGCACTTCTCCGGGTTGAGCCGTAGGTCCACTTTGTTTAGGCTGGCAAAGGTTTCTTCCAGGTCCTGTATCAGGGTTCTTGCCTCACGAGACTTCACCACAATGTCATTGACGTAAGCTTCAGCGTTCCTCCCGAGCTGCCGGCCTAAGGCGATGTGCATCTGCCGCTGAAAGGTCACGCATGTGTTGCGCAGCCCAAACGACATGCACGTATAGCAGTACACTCCACACGGGGTTAGGAAAGCCGTCTTCTCCACGTCTTCTACCGCCATCTTGATCTGGTGATAGCCCGAGAAGGCATCCAGGAAGCACACTAGGTCAAACTCTGCGGTGGAGTCCACTATCTAGTCGATGCGGGGGAGCGGAAATGGATCCTGCGGGCAGGCCTTGTTGAGGTTGGTGAAGTCGATGCACATGCGCTCTTTCCCCCCTTTTTTGGCATGACATCAGGATTAGCCAGCCAATCGGGGTAGCGGACCTCATGGATAACCCCTGCCGCCTCTAGTTTCCGGGTCTCTTGAACGATGAAAGCTTGTTTCTCAATAGACTGCCGCCTTGCCTTCTGCTTCACGGGGCGTACATTGGGGCACACATTGAGGTGATGCTCAATCACTTCCCTTGGGACCCCTGCTAACTGATCTGGTTTCCACGCGAACACCTTCTTGTTCGCACGCAGGAACCTCATCAGGGCCTACTCCTGCTCGGGCTCGAGGTTGGCCCCTATGGTGAAGGTGGCGCCAGTGGACCCGTCCTCGTCGACTGGTACCTGCTTGGTTTCCGCCTTGTCTTGGGTGAATAGCTGCTTCTTTTTAGCCGGCGCAGCCCCCTTGGGCTCAAGGGCGTCAGTGCTAGTGGGCTGCGCCACCGCAGCCGCCCTGAAAACAAGCCGGAGCACCTGCAGCGCATCCCTTGTGTCTCCTGACACGGGGAGGACGCCGCTGCTCCCGGGCATCTTCATGAGGTTGTACGCCAGGTGAGTTGCTGCCATGAACCGAGCCAAGGCCGGATAGCCGAGGATGGCATTGTAGGGGAGGCCGATGGGGGCGATGTCGAAGTTGATCAGCTCCGTGCGGAAGTTGTCGCAGGTGCCGAAGGTCACTGGGAGGCGGATCTGTCCCAAGGAGGCGGTGGAACTGGCTCCGACGCCCGAGAAAGGCCTGCTGGGTTGGAGCCGCTCCAGCGGCACGTGGAGTAGGCTAAAGGCCTCCACCGAGAGCATGTTGAGGCCAGCACCACCGTCAATGAGGGTCCTGGTGACGGACACCTGGTAGATGGTGGGGGTGCACAACATCAGGAGTGCGCCCTAACCAGTGAGGTGGAAGGGGTGGTCCTCCGAGTCGAAGATTAGATCGGCCTTGGGCGCCACCCAGCCCTAGGGGGCTTCTTGGCGCTTGGAGGCGGTGTTGATCCGGTGGGCGAACGACTTGACGTGATGACTCGAGGGTGGTGCCTAGGAGCCACCCAGGAGAGCTGCGATGACGGGCGGCGCTGGTGCAGCGAAACGGGCGAGGAAGAGGTCGTGCAGCTCCTCCCAGGAGGTGACAGAGGCTGTCGGCAGGTGGAGGAGCCACGCGCGCGGGGTGCCGGTGAGGGCCATGGGTAACCAGTTGGCCATCACCTGATTGTCGCCCCGGCTCCGAGGACGGCCTCCTCGTACGCCAGCAGGAAAATCATCGGGTCCGTCGCGCCATCGTAGCGTGGCGGCATCTCGGGCCTGAACTCGCGCGGCCACTGCACTTGGCGCAAGGCGGGGGCCAAGGCCCAGAGCCCCCTGGCCCCAGTGTCGGCATCCGTTACTGGAGCGGGAGGCGCGTTGTCCGCCATGAGGGCGGGATGTGATTTCGAGGGAGAGTGGGTCGTCAGGAGGGAGGACTCCGGCGCACCCCTACCTGGCGCGCCAAATGTCGGATTTCGGGTTCCGGCAGACCCCTGAGGTTCGAACACTAGGGTGAGCGCGGAGATCTCTCCCCTACCAATCTACGTCTGATCCTCTCATGCGAACTAAGATGAAAATGATGAACAACACAAGAGACACGAGGTTTATACTGGTTCAGGCCACCGTTGTGGTGTAATACCCTACTCTAGTGTGTGGTGTGGTGGATTGCCTCAGGGGCTGATGGGGATCAGTACAAAGGAAGAACAGCTTCGCGAGAGGTGTTCTTGAGCTGGTGCGATGAACTGCTAGGGTGAGTTCAGTCGCCTCTCCCTTTCTCTCTGCTAGGGTTCTACCAGATTTCCAGATGTCCCCCCCTCTGTGGTGGCTAGCTCTATTTATAGAGGCCCTAGGCCTCTCCCCAAATAATGAGCGGGAAAGGCGCCAACAATTGACCATTTTGAAGGGGAACATGTAGTACAAGTTATCTTGACCAAAGGTGGTCTTCGGCTGCCAAAAGTACTGGTGATGACGCCGTCTTGGGCTCCATGGTGACCTCCTTCATGCCACCCTGATGAGGCTGCCTCTGAGGAAGCTTCCTGTCGTCCGCCCCGCGAGGCTTGGCCCCTCGCGAGGGTCTTGATCATGATCTGATGAAGATGGGTCGCGCTGGTCCCCCGCTTGAGCCACGCCGTAGGCCGCAGGCAGGCAAGTCTGGGAACCCCCGTTCCCAGAACGCCGATAGAATCTTCATATCTGCACGCTAAGCTTGCCGTCCACGCCAAGGAGAGTCCCATCTGGACACGAGGAAAGTCATCCATCTTGTATCTCCATGGCCCATTAGTCTGGCCCATATCATATAGCCCGGACACCTGAGGACCCCGTAATCCTGGACTCCCTCAGTAGGCCCTGAGCCAGTCTTCAATGACGATGTGTACGTTGCGTAGATTATCTTCGGCATTGCAAGGAGGGTTCCTCCACCGAACACTTGAAAGTAGTTGACCACCAACACTATATCCGGCTCTATACAATAGTCACAATCCTCGAACATAAAGGTAAAATACAGATAAATTATGTCTTCTGATGATTTCACAGACGAGATGTTACATCCAACCGTTTTATTACTTTGAACCGTTTTTGGCCTCCCGTTTCGTGCTTCGAGACGCAACCTCCAATGACACGTCTTGTCAAAGCAGAGAATGTGCCCCCTTATTACGGGATTCTCATCAATACGAGTTTTGGTAACCTAACCGTGCGGTTCGCGTGACCCCTTGGGAACATGCGAGTTTTAAGGCTCGAGGGAGGGGGACGCTTGATATTCGCAGTCATATAAGTGGATAGAACCCATATCTTCCACCCCATGCCTCATTCTCTCTGCGTCTCCATCCCCGAGCTCCAATGCCCAAAACTCCAAGATTTTCTCTCCTTGATAACTCCTCCGACCATGGCCGGCTCTCAAGTCAAGTGGGTGTCCTCCTCCGTCACGGAGGAAAACATCAAGGAGCTACGGGAAGCGCGATATTTGACCACGGAAATCAAGCACAGGCTTCCCGATCCGGCGTAGGTCATCCCCACTCCGGAGCCTGGTGAAAGGGTGGTGTTTATCCCCCACTTCCTCTGTGGACTTGGATTCGCCCTTCACCCCTTTGTAAGGGGTCTCATGTTCTAATACGGGTTGGATTTTCACGATCTGGCCCCAAATTCATTCCTTCACATCTCGGCGTTTACCATCGTGTGTGAAGCCTTCCTCCGTGTCCCTCCACACTTTGGCTTATGGCTCAAGATTTTTAATGTGAAACCGAAGGTGGTCGATGGGCAACACACGGACTGTGGTGGCGCCATGCTGAGCAAGCTTCCCAAAGTCAATTGGCCAAAGGGAGTTTTTGTGGAGACTGTCAAAATATGGCACCAGGAATAGTTCTATATTACATAACCCTGCGGCTCCAAGTGGGCGGCCGCACCAGCCTTTAGATCCGAACCCCCGCCGGGGCTTACATCCTAGACCAACAAGAGTCTGGACTGGGGGTCGGTCCCTGAGGTGTTGCGGCTGTAGAAACACGTCAAGAGCATGGTAGCGAAGGTCGTTACCCTTGCTGACATAGTCCAAGTGATGCTAATCCACCGAGCACTTCCCTTCCAGAGGAGGCCCCTCAAGATGTGGGAGTTCAATCCGGAAAGGCCGCGGACCCTACAACGGTTCTACGGCACAACACATAAGCGGATTTGGAAGCTGCTTTTTAAGAAGCAGAAATCGTGGCCAAGGTCCTTAGACGACACCGGCCTCGACTGCAACCATCCATCCTCCGAGGTAAATTCTAAAAAGTCCGAACACCAACAGGCTTCAACAACCTGAGGGAGAGGTGCTAAGTAATCCATCCCCTTACAGGTCTAGATTAAGAAGGCAGAGCAGATCTGGTGTCCGGCTCCGCTCCCCGAAGACCCAGCCAATCACCTTCTAATGAGGATGCTGGTCCCGGCGCCATACCAGGCTCCATCTAAGAAGGACAAGAAGAAGAAAAGAGGGGAGACCACTTCAAACGCAAATGTCCCGAGGTGCTGATGCCTAGTCCTCTCACGAGGGTGATGACAACGACGAGGAGGAGGAGGAAGAAGAAGATCCTCCCCACAAGGGTATAAAGAGAGCGACCTTCGAAGACCTGGAAGCCGAAGCGTCCAAGAGTAACAAAATTACCCTCCCCGAGGACTCAGAGTCAGACGCCGAGGTCATCCCGACGCATCGTTGCCGGACTAAGCCCAAAGCCAACTCATAAGTGCTCCGGGATTTTTCGCACTTATTCAATCAATAAACTGTGATGATAACTCTAAGTTCTATCTTTTAGTTCGGCCCGTGATCTTCCCCCACTATCTTCGTCCTTAGAGGATCTGCCACCAGAGATGATGGAGAGCGGGTCGCCTCCATTAGCCTCCCCGATGCCTAAGGCGGATGATGCCGAGGTGTCGTCTCATAGGCCCTCCCCATGTAACATCTCGGATGTAACTTTCCATATTTGTCACTCCGAATCTTGCCATTTTTTACTTTGTGATATGATATTCCCTCCGTGGTTGGGTTTTGTATTTCATTTTGCATTTTGTTCATGTGATGCTTTTCATCTCAGGTCATCATGTGCATCTCATTTGCATTCATGTTCGTCTCATGCATCCGGTCATTTTCTCTGTTGCCCCTTTCGCAATCCGACGCTCTCTCATGTACCAGTTGCACCCTTCTAACCTCGTTTCGAGAGCTGGAGAAAAACGTTCTCGGAATGGGTCGAGATTTTTCAAGTGGCCTTGGTACATAACCGGTAGGCCGCCTGTCAAATTTCTTTCCATTTGGAGGTTATTTGATGCCCCAACGGTTAACCGCATAACTGCAAAAGCCTCTTTAGTGTTGCAGCCCAACACCCCTCCAAAACAGTCAGTAACACATTTAAACCCCCTCCATGCTCTCCGTCGTTGGATCACAATCGTGTGGGCAAAACCTGTACCTCATTTGGACTCTTCTACCTCCCTCTACCTATAAATATGTGCCCCTCCCCAAAATTTTCGCAGTCCAAACCCTAAAATCCTCCCCCGCCACCACCGGACATGCCCGACCACCGCTGGACGCTCCGCGCTGCCGCCTCCAACCAGGGAGCAGCCACCACCTGTCCCCGTGCCTCTCCACCGCCACAGCGGCCCGCCGGGCCCAGGGCAGGCCCGTCCGGCCCGCGCGCCTCCGCACCCGTGGATGGTGCCTTCGCCCCGCCGCCTCACCAGCACCGCGCCGCCACCGCACAGCTTCAGCCGCCCGCCGCGACCTTCGTCCGCCGCCGTGGGTCTTCGCCGCCGACGCTTCACCTCGCTCCCTTGGAGCGCGCCGCTCGCCGCCGGCGTCCTGCGACCTCGCTGGGACCTCCTCCGGTCCGGATCTGGAGGGCTCCTGCCGGCGATCGCCGATCCCCATCGCCAGAGATCTCCCGCTGACCTCCTGCGACCTTGTCGGCCTCCGTCCGCTGTCGGGACCGCCTCGTCCCAGAACCGTCCCGACCCTCTAACCAAACGACCCCGCCGTACAGCTCCGTCCCGGGACCTCCTCGTCGAGCTTCTTGCGAGGTTGATTTTCGTCTAAGTCCCGAATATGTGTAATTTTGGTGCCTTGTTCATCATGCCATAAATCCATGCTCGTAGCTCCGATTCAGGCATATGATATGTCCAAATGTTCGTCTTGTGATGCGCTTCACGTTAGTGGCATTTGCATGCATGTTACTGTCCATATTGATGCCATTATCATCGTTGCAAGAAATGCTATATGATGTTAACTGCTGTCTGTTAACAGAACTTGATGATTTGTCTTTTTCATTGCATTTTGTGTGTGCATCCTATGAGCATGATGTATACATGTATTATGAGCTCCATCATGCCATCGTTGCAGAGGTGCAAGCCTTGTATTTTTGTGATCTATTTGGTGACTAGAACAAGCATGCAAAGTAGGTTTCATAATGTTGCTGATTTCAGACACTTCGTGTTTTTGCTAAGTCCTTTTCCTGTTACATTTTGATGCCATGTAAAATTGTTTCTACCATGAGATCCATGCACATTTTGAGATAGTTTAGTAAGAATGTTTTGTAGATGTGGTATTGCTCTATCCATGCATGCCTCTGGTTGCAATTATAGAGTAATCTAGCATGTCATTTGCTTGCTCTAATTTTGCTAAATATTATTCCTGGCAGATTGTTAACATGATAATCAATATTGCCATGTGTTGTGCTAGTGATGCATGCACCCTATGAACTTGATCTTGCCATGTTTATGTTATTGAATAAGTCTACTTCATGTTGGTTACCTTGTCATGCCATGAAATGCTTTGTAGCGAGTGGCATGAGCTTGCAAAGTTGCTATCATGAATCTCTTCCTGCCATGCTCTGTTTTTTTCTTCCAAGTCTGGAACCATTCTTGCTTTGGGTAGAGCCGGGAGATGAGTATGTGAACAACGAACTTGTTGAGTATGCTAATGAGGATAAAGCTTTCAACAACTCAGAGAACTTTGCAGGCAAGATGACCATACCCTCGATATCACTTCTATCTTTGCTTGCTAGTTGTTCATTCTATCGCTATATCACGCTACCTACCACTTGTTATATCATGCCTCCCATATTGCCATGTCAAGCGTCTAACCCACCTTCCTAGAAAACCGTTGTATGGCTAAGTTACAGCTTTTGCTCAGGCCCTCTTTTAGCGTTGTTAGTTGCAGGTGAAGTGAAGTTTGTTCCATGTCGGAGCATGGATATGTTGGGATATCACATTATCTCTTATCTAATTAATGCATCTATATACTTGGTAAAGGGTGGAAGGCTCGGCTTTTTGCGTGGTGTTTTGTTCCACTCTTGCCGCCCTAGTTTCTGTCATACCGGTGTTATGTTCCTTGATTTTGCGTTCCTTACGCGGTTGGGGTTATGGGACCCCCTTGACAGTTCGCTTTGAATAAAAATCCTCCAGCAAGGCCCAACCTTGGTTTTACTTTTTCCTAACAACCTATAACTTTCCCTTGGGTTCTGCAGACTCGAGGGTCATCTTTATTTTAACCCCCCCTGGCCGGTGCTCCTTTGAGTGTTGGTGCGAACTGGGCAACCTGCGGGGCCACCTCGGGGAAACTTGAGGGTTGGTTTTACTCGTAGAATGAGATATGTGCAGATCCTATCGGGATTTGTCGGCACAGTAGGGTGACTTTGCTGGTCTTGTTTTACCATTGTCGAAATGTCTTGTAACCGGGATTCCGAGACTGATCGGGTCTTTTCGGGAGAAGGAATATCCTTCGTTGATCGTGAGAGCTTGTGATGGGCTAAGTTGGGACACCCCTGCAAGGTACAAACTTTCGAGAGCCATGCCCGCGGTTATGTGGTAGATGGGAATTTGTTAGTATCCGGTTGTAGAGAACTTGACACTTGATGTAACTAAAATGAATCAACCGCGTGTGTAGCCGTGATGGTCTTTTTCGGCGGAGTCCGGGAAGTGAACACGGTTTGTGTTATGTTTGAACGTAAGTAGTTTCAGGATCACTTCTTAATCACTTCTAGATTCATGACCGTTGCATAGCTTCTCATCTTACTCTTATTGGCATATGTTAGCCACCACTTAGAGCTTGCTGCAGCTCCTCCTCATTACCATATCCTACCCATGAGCTTAAATAGTCTTGATCTCGCAGGTGTGAGATTGCTGAGTCCTCCTGACTCATGGATACTTCCAAAATAGTTGCAGGTGCCGATGATACCAGTGCAGGTGATGATATCGAACTTAAGTGGGAGTTCGACAAGGACCTTGGTCATTACTATGTGTCGTTTCCTGATGATCAGTAGTGGAGCCCAGTTGGGGTGATCAGGGATCTAGCTTTTGTGGTTTATCTTCCTTTTCATGTGGATTTGACCGTAGTCGGTCTATGAGTATATTTTGGATGATGTATGAATTATTTATGTATTGTGTGATGTGGCGAGTGTAAGCCAACTCTATTTATCCCTGTCTTATTCATTACATGGGATGTTCGTGAAGATGACCCCTCTTGCGACAAAACCACTATGCGGTTATATCTCTAAGTTGTGCCTCGAAACGTTGGAGCTATAGCTGCATCGTGGGTGTTACAAGTTGGTAATCAGAGCCATCCCTGACTTAGGAGGCCCCTGCTTGATTGAATCACTGACGTTGTTGAGTCTAGAACAAAAAAAATTGAGTCTTAGGATTATATATATCCGAGAGTAGGATTCTTTTTACTCCTCAGTCGCTTCGTCGCTCTAGTGAGGCCTCCTGACGTAGATGTTTTGACTTTCCTCTCCTCAAATTTCATGAATTTTTTTAGGATCACACGGGTATCTTGGAATCATTCTGATATTCTTGTGATGAGAACATTGTTCTTGGTGCCTCCTGACATTTAGGGGTTGTGGCAGTGTCCCGGGGAGTTGAGCTCCGAGGTGTTGTCGTCACAATTTTATCGTTGCAGTTCTGGAATACCTGAGTTCGCCGACATTGAAAATCTCTTTTATGCAGTTGTTGGTGAGATAACCTCGACGCCACCGAGTACCGGGGCGGGAGTTTGGGAGTATTGCCATAATTCATATAACGGATGTTTTTCGAAGGTTGAGGTACATGATTTCCGAAGGTTTCTTGGTTATGTGTTGACGGATGGATATAGTTGGAGCGTAGGGCTTGTTAGTTGTGTGATATATATTGTGCCTCCCTATATCCCCAACACCAGATTGCATAAACAGAAAGTTTCCGGAGTTTATAGGTGGGAATTCAAGCAGCTCTAGTATTTATTCCCGCAGATATTTGGTTTGTGATTGGGTAATACTTACCACTTATTTGTTCCTAATCGTACCTTGTTGTTTCATTAATCAACCTTTATCTAAGTGGCTTCTCAACTTAATGGATGTGTGATGCTAACTTTGGGAATTCATTCGTTCAATCCTTGTTTGGATGTTTATTGTGAAGACTATATGTTGCAATTTCTATTTGTTGATTCAACTTGTCCATATGTCTATTATAATTCTAGTGGATGTCACCCTCTTCAGGATGGCTCCTCCAACGTGTCTGAATCCGGAACACAATGAAGGGAGTCAGGTGAACCCTCCGCCACCACCTCCACCTTCGGAGGCATGGAAAGCTGTCATGGCAGCCACCAACGCCAATGCCTAGATGCTTTTGCAACTCTTGCAAGAGCGCAACCAAGGCCAAGGTAACCAAGGAAATCAAGGCCAAGGGAATTTCAACAATCAGCCTCAGTTTGCTACCTCAACCAGTTCCATGCAAATCAGCTGAAGTCTTTCAGCTACTGTGCCGAGGCCATGGACGTTGATGATTGGCTCATGGACATCAACAAGCATTGTGAATGTAGCAATGTCAGGCCCGAGGACTATGTCAAGTTTGCTTCGTTTCAACTCAAGTACCAAGCTGCTGATTGGAATCAACAATACAAAGATTCCAGAGGAGGTCGTGTGATTACCTGGGATGATTTCTGCCGAGACTTCAAAGCTCATCATATTCCAACAAGTGTTGCTGAGAGTAAGTGTGAGGAGTTCCGCAATCTCAAGCAAGGACGCATGTCCATGTACCAATACAACATCCAATTTCAGAAACTTGCTCGCTTCGCAAGGCGGGATGTTCCCGATGAAAAGAGCATGATCTATCACTTCATAGGTGGCCTCAGAGAAGATCTGCAGTTAGCGCTCGTGCTTCTTGAGCCTACTAAGTTTGATCAATTCTATAACATGGCCCTCAAGCAAGAAGGAGATCACCTCAAGTGTGAGGCTTCTAAGAAGAGAATCAGGGATGCACTTTAGTCTTCTTCTTCCTCACAAGTGGCAGCTAAGCAACAAAAGCTCTGGCTTCCTCCTCATCCATTTCGTCAGCCCTACCAGCAGAAGAACAAAGGTGGCCATGGAGCTTCCCACCCACCCAACCCAGGCTATCAGAACAAGTCTCAGACTCAAGCTCCAAGGTCAAGTGCTCCTTATCATCATCCGCTCTCAGAGGTGACTTGCAACAAGTGTCAGCAGAAAGGTCACTATGCGAACAAGTGCTTCAACCAAAGGCGCCTTCCGCCTCCTCCTCCTATGAGATCTTCAAGCAATGCAGTGGTCAAGCATAATCCCAAGCATGCTAAGGTGAACATGATGAATGTAGCTCAAGCAGAGGATTCTTCATAAGTGATCACGGGTAATCTTCCAGTTAATGATATTCCTGCAAAAGTCTTATTTGATTCTGCTGCATCACATTGTTTCATGTCAAGACCTTTTTTGCCAAGCATGAATTCACTTGTTCACATTTGGGTAAACCCATGGCTGTCATTTCTCTGGGTAAACGTTTGAGCTCTAGTTTGATAGCTCCTGATGTTTCTATCAAGATGGGCAACTATAAATTTCTGTCTTCTCCAATTGTTCTTGGTGACTCGGATATTGATCTAATTCTCGGGATGGACTGGCTTTCTAAGCACAAGGCTCAGCTTGATTGTGCTGCCAGGGAAATTCAATTGCGACACTCTTGTGATGATGTGATCATCTATGCCACTCTGATGAAACCATTCAACTGTTTTCTCTCAATGAGAAGGGCGAGTTGGATGCAATCTTTCAGATTCTAGTCGTTTGTGAGTACCAAGACGTCTTTCTAGAAGAGCTTCCGCGAATGCCTCCTGACCGGCCAGTTGAATTCGTTATCGATCTTGAGCCTGGTACGGAGCCCGTTTGTAAGCGTCCTTACAATCTTGGACCAAAGGAGTTGAAGGAATTGAAGAAACAACTCGATGAATAAGAGCGTATGGGTTTGATCAGACCAAGTTCATCTCCATGTGGTTGGGGTGTTCTTTTTGTCCGGAAGAAGGATGGCACAGACCGACTTTGTGTCGACTACCATCCATTGAACAAGAAGACAATAGAGAACAAGTATCCACTTCCCAACATCAATGAGCTATTCGAGAAACTTAAAGGTGCTAAAGTATTCTCCAAGCTTGACCTCTGTATGGGTTATCATCACATTCACATTCGTGAACAAGATATTTCCAAGACAGCATTCAGAACAAGCTATGGTTCTTATGAATATACTGTCATGTCTTTCGGCCTTGTCAATGCTCCTACAACGTTCTCTCGCATGATGAACTTCATCTTCAACCCTTACACAACTGAACTCGTCCTGGTGTATCTCGATGATATCTTGGTCTTCTCCAAGAATAAGAAGGATCATGCCAAGCATTTGAGATTGGTGCTCGACAAGCTCAGAGAGTATCAATTCTATGCGAAGTTTTCAAAATGTGAGTTTTGGCTTCATGAAGTTCTTTATTTTGGTCATATCATCTCCGCCAAAGGCATTGCCATTAATTGGGAGAAGGTTTTTGCAATTGTGAACTAGGAACCTCCTTAGAATGTCAAGAAGCTCCGTAGTTTTCTTGGACTTGCAAGCTATTGCCGAAGATTCATTGAGAATTTCTCAAAGATTGCAAAGCCTCTTTCCAACCTCCTCCAGAAGCATGTCAAGTATGTGCTGGACTCCTGAGTGTGACGTTGCCTTCAACACCCTCAAAGAGAAGTTCGTATCAGCTCCTGTCTTAACTCCTCCTGATGAATCCAAGCCATTCAAAGTTTTTTGTGATGCCTCATTGCAAGGTCTCGGCGCTGTGTTAATGCAAGATAATAAAGTTGTGGCTTATACCTCTCGTTAGTTGAATCCCAACAATAGGAACTACCCCACTCACGATCTTGAGTTGGCGGCAGTTGTCCATGCATTAATAACATGGAGACATCTCTTGTTGGGAAGGAAAGTGGACATTTTCACAGATCACAAGAGCCTCAAGTATATCTTCACTCAACCCAACCTCAACCTCAGGAAAACTCGTTGGGTCGAAATGATTCAAGCATACAACCCAAGTATTGAATATACTCCATGCAAGGCCAATGTGATTGCATATGCTTTGATCAGGAAGGCTTATTGCAACAGCTTAATTCTCAAGCCATTCAAACCGGATCTTTGTGAAGCTTTCCACAAACTCAACCTCCAAGTTGTTCCTCAAAGTTTTCTTGCCAACCTTCAAGTCACTCCTACTTTGGAAGATCAAATTCGTGAGGCACAAATCCTTGATACCATGGTGAAGAAGGCGAAACGTGGTATTGCCAAGGGCCCATCCAAATACAAGTGCTATCGCATTGATGACAAAGACACTTTATTCTTCGAGTACCGGATTGTGGTTCCTAAAGGTGATCTAAGGAAGGTCATAATGAACGAAGCGCACAATTATCTTCTATCCATTCATCCTAGCAGTTCAAAGATGTACCATGACCTCAAGAAGTTGTATTGGTGGACTCGAATGAAGTGTGAGATCGCTTAATTCATGAACGAATGTGATGTCTGCCTAAGGGTGAAAGCAGAACACCAACGACCAACTGGTCTCCTCCAACCTCTTTGCTATTCCAGAATGGAAGTTTGACCATATCGAGATGGACTTCGTTACTGTATTTCCTAAGTCCAAGCGTGGGAATGATGCTATTTTCATTGTCACTCACAAGCTTACAAAAGTGGCTCATTTCCTTACAATCAAAGAATCTATCACGGCAACTCAGTTGGAAGAGCTATACACCTCCAGAATTATTTCCTTGCACGGTATTCCGCAATTGATATCCTCAGACCACGAAAGCATTTTCACTTGTAAGGTCTGGGACTCCTTCTAGAAGCCATGGGCACCAACATTCGCTTTAGCACAATTTTCCATCCTCAAACAAGTGGGCAAGTCGAGCGAGTCAATCAAATCCTCGAAGACATGCTCAGGGCTTGTGTCATCTCTTTCGGTATGAAGTGGGAAGATTGTCTTCCATATGTCGATTTCTCCAACAACAACAGCTTCTAAGCAAGTTCGGGCAAGGCCCCATTCAAAATTCTATATGGCAGAAAGTGTCGTACTCCTCTCAATTGGTCATAGATTGGTGAACGCCAACTTCTTGCCAACGACTTGATCACGGAAGCTCAAGAAATGTGTAAAGTCATTCGTGAAAATCTCAAAGCCACGCAATCGCGCCAGAAGAGTTACTATGATAGCAAGCACCGTGACTTGGCTTTCGAGATCGGCGACCATGTCTACCTCCGCGTGTCTCCAATAAAAGGTACTTGATGCTTCGGTATCAAAGGGAAGCTTGCCCCTAGATACGTGGGTCCTTTGAAGATCATTGTCAAAGGAGGCGACCTCGCCTATCAACTTGAGCTTCCGTCCAACTTCGCAAATGGGCACGATGTGTTTCACGTGTCACAGCTTTACAAGTGCTTCAAAACTCCTAAGCGCACTATCAACTTTGAAGAGATTGATCTTCAAGAAGATTTGTCTTATCATGAGCATCCCGTTGCTATTCTTGAAGAAACCAAGCGCAAGACTCGCAACAAGTCAATCAAATTCCTGAAAGTGAAGTGGTCACACTATTCCGACCGAGAAGCCACCTGGGAACGCGAGGATCACCTCGGTTCCGAATATCTGGAGTTCTTTCAGTGCTAGATATTGGGACGAGATCTCTTGTAGTGGTTGAGTGTTGTAACACCCCGGATGTAACTTTCCATATTTGTAACTCCGACTCTTGCCATTTTCGGCTTTGTGATATGATATTCCCTCCGTGGTTGGGTTTTTTCTTTCGTTTTGCATTTTGTTCTTGTCATGCATTTCATCTCATGTCATCATGTGCATCTCATTTGCATTCATGTTCGTCTCATGCATCTGGTCATTTTCTCCGTTGTCTGTTTCGCAATCCGACGCTCTCTCGTGTACCCGTTGCACCCTTCTAACCTCGTTTCGTGAGCGGGAGAAAAAACTTCTCAGAATGGGTCGAGATTTTTCAAGTGGCCTTGGTACATCACTGCTAGGCCGCCTGTCAAATTTCGTTCCATTTGGAGGTTGTTTGATGCCCCAACGGTTAGCCGGGTAACCGCAAAAGCCTATTTTGTGTTGCAGCCCAACACCGCTCCAAAACAACCAATAACCCATCTAAACCCCCTCCATGCTCTCTGTCATTGGATCACGATAGTGTGGGTGAAAACCACACCTCATTTGGACTCTCCTAGATCCCTCTACCTATAAATATGTGCCCCTCCCCGAAATTACCACTGTCCAAACCCTAAAATCCTCCCCCACCGCCATCGGACATGTCCGACCACCACCGGATGCTCCGCGCCGCCGCCTCGGACCAGTGAGCTGCCCCCACCTGTCCCCGCGCCTCTCCACCAACGCCGTGGCCCGCCGGGCCCAGGGCAGGCCCGCTCGGCCCGCGCGCCTCCGCTACCGCACCCGCGGATCGCGTCGCCACCTCACCACCGCCGCGCCGCCGCCGCACACCATCCGCCGCTCGCCGCGACCTTCGTCCTCTGCCGTGGGTCTTCGCCACTGACGCTCCACCTCGCCCACCCGGAGCGCGCCGCTTGCCGCCGGTGTCTTGCGACCTCGCCGGGACCACCTCCGGTCCGGATCTGGAGGGATCCCGCCGGCGCCCGCCGATCCCCGTCGCCGGAGATCTCCCGCCGGCCTCGTGCGACCTCATCGGCCTCCATCCGCCGATGGGACCGTCTCGTCCCGGATCCATCCCGACCCTCGAACCAAACGACCCCGCCATATAGCTTCGTCCCGGGACCTCCTCGTCCAGCTTCTCGCGAGGTCGATTTTCATCTAAGTCCCGAATCTGTGTAATTTTAGTGCCTTGTTCATCATGCCATAAATCCATGCTCGTAGCTCCAATTCATGCGTATGATATGTCGAAATGTTCGTCTCATGATGCTTTTCATGTTAGTGGTATTTTCATGCATGTTACTGTCCATATTAATGTCATTATCATCATTGCAAGAGTGCTATATGATGTTAACTACTGTCTGTTAACAGAACTTGATGATTTGTCTTTTTTGTTGCATTTTGTTTGTTTATCCTATGAGTATGATGTCTACATGTATTATGACATCCATCATTCCATCTTTACAGAGGTGCAAGCCTTGTATTTTTGTGATCTATGTGGTTACTAGCACAAGCATGCAAAGTAGGCTTCATAATGTTACTAATTTCAGACACATTGTTTTTGCTAAGTCCTTTTCCTGTTACATTTTGATGCCATGTAAACTTGTTGCTACCATGATATCCATTCACATTTTGAGATATCAGTAAGCATGTTTTGTAGATGTGGTATTGATCTGTACATTCATGCCTCTGGTTGCAATTATGGAGTAATCTAGCATGTCATTTCCTTGTTCTACTTTTGCTAAATATTATTCCTGGCAGATTGTTATTGCCATGTATTTTGCTAGTGATGCATGCACCCTATGAACTTGTTATTGCCATGTTTAGCTTCCTGAACATGTCTACTTCATGTTGGTTACCTTTCCATTTCATGAAATGCTTTGTAGCGAGTGGCATGAGCTTGCAAAGTTGCTATCATGAATCTGTTCCTGCCATGATCTATTTTTTCTTCCAAGTCTGAAACCGTTCTTGCTTTGGGTAGAGCCGGGAGATGAGTACGTGAACGAGGAACATGTTGAGTATTCTAACGAGGATCAAGCTTTCGACAACTCAGAGAACTTTACAAGCAAGATGACCATACCCTCGATATCACTTCTATCTTTGCTTGCTAATTGTTCGTTCTATCGCTATGTCGCGCTACCTACCACTTGTTATATCATGCCTCCCATATTGCCATGTCAAGCCTCTAACCCACCTTCCTAGCAAACAGTTGTATGGCTAAGTTACCGCTTTTGCTCAGCCCCTCTTATAGCGTTGTTAGTTGCAGGTGAAGTGAAGTTTGTTCCATGTTGGAACATGGATATGTTGGGATATCACATTATCTCTTATCTAATTAATGCATCTATATACTTGGTAAAGGGTGGAAGGCTCGGCCGTATGCCTGATGTTTTGTTCCACTCTTGCCGCCCTAGTTTCCATCATACCGGTGTTATGTTCCTTGATCTATGTGTTTAGTACTAGCATGCCATGCCTTTGTTTGTCGTGATATGTTCCTATAGCATGTTGTTTGCTTGCTCGAAACATTGCTTCCTGATGCTGTTTTTGACATGTTAGTAATTTCTCTAAGTCTGTGAATCTGTTATCATTTGGATTTTTGCCATGCTATTTTGAGCTTGTTCTATTGAGAACTAGCAGGAGTTTAGTGTTCATGACTTGAAGAGCTCCATGTGTACTTTATACTCATATGCTTTGTTGCCATGTTGGAGTGTAGTAGCTTAGTTTCTTGTTGCATTCTAAGTGTTATGATGCTATTAATCGCATATTTGTGTCATTTTTGTTTTGCTTGTCATTTGCAAACCGTGCATCCGTTTCCGGTGATCCTTATATCGATTTCGACCGAAATCACCTCTTCTTTCCAGCAGCATACTGGTTATGACAAGTTGATGCCTTGATCATTCTTTCCCTTCCGAAGCAGCATATGCATTGCATATCATATCTTGCATATCATGCCATGTATTGCATCATGTTGCTTGTGCATTGCATCGTGACTGATTGTTGTTCCGTTGCTTGTGTTCTTGCTTTGGGTAGCGCTGGGAGACGAGTACGTGAACGAGGAACCTGTTGAGTACGCTAACGAGGATCAAGCTTTCAACAACTCAGAGAACTTTGTAGGCAAGACAACCATACCCTCGATATCACTTCTATCTTTGCTTGCTAGTTGTTCGTTCTATCGCTATGTCGCGCTACCTACCACTTGTTATATCATGCCAACCATATTGCCATGTCAAGCCTCTAACCCACCTTCCTAGCAAACAGTTGTATGGCTAAGTTACCGCTTTTGCTCAGCCCCTCTTATAGCGTTGTTAGTTGCAGGTGAAGTGGAGTTTGTTCCATGTTGGAACATGGATATATGGGATATCGCATTATCTCTTATCTAATTAATGCATCTATATACTTGGTAAAGGGTGGAAGGCCAGGCTTATGCCTGGTGTTTTGTTCCACTCTTGCTACCCTAGTTTCCGTCATACCGGTGTTATGTTCCTTGATTTTGCGTTCCTTACGCGGTTGGGGTTATCGGACCCCCTTGAAGGTTCGCTTTGAATAAAACACCTCCAGCAAGGCCCAACCTTGGTTCTACTTTTGCCTAACAACCTATAACTTTCCCTTGGGTTCTGCAGACCCGAGGGTCATCTTTATTTTAACCCCCCGGGCCAGTGCTACTCTCAGTGTTGGTCCGAACCAGGCAACCTGTGGGGCCACCTCGGGGAATCTTGATGGTTGGTTTTAGTCGTAGCTTGACCTATACGGTGTGCCCTGAGAATGAGATATGTGCAGCTCCTATCGGGATTTGCTGGTATAGTCGGGTGGCTTTGTTGGTCTTGTTTTACCATTATCGAAATGTCTTATAACCGGGATTCGGAGACTGAATGGGTCTTTCCGGGAGAAGGAATATCCTTCATTGATCGTGAGAGCTTGTGATGGGCTAAGTTGGGACACCCCTACAGGGTATAAACTTTTGAGAGCTGTGCATGCGGTTATGTGGCAGATGGGAATTTGTTAATATCCGGTTGTAGAGAACTTGACACTTGACGTAATTAAAATGAATCAACCGCGTGTGTTGCCGTGATGGTCTCTTTTCGGCGGAGTCCGGGAAGTGAACTCGGTTTGTGTTATGTTTGAATGTAAGTAGTTTTAGGATCACTTCTTGATCACTTCTAGCTTCACGACCATTGCATAGCTTCTCATCTTACTCTTATTGGCGTATGTTAGCCACCATATTTGCTTAGCGCTTGCTGCAGCTCCTCCTCATTACCATATCCTACCCATGAGCTTAAATAGTCTTGATCTCGCGGGTATGAGATTGCTGAGTCCTCGTTACTCACGGATACTTCCAAAACAGTTGCCGGTGCCAATGATACCAGTGCAGGTGATGCTACCGAACTCAAGTGGGAGTTCGACGAGGACCTTGGTCGTTACTATGTGTCGTTTCCTGATGATCAATAGTGGAGCTCAGTTGGGGCGATCGGGGATCTAGCTTTTGGGGTTTATCTTCCTTTTCATTTGGATTGGACCATAGTCGGTCTATGAGTGTATTTTGGATGATGTATGAATTATTTATGTATTGTGTGATGTGGCGAGTGTAAGCCAACTCTATTTATCCATGTCTTATTCATTACATGGGATGTTTGTGAAGATGACCCTTCTTGCGACAAAACCACTATGCGGTTATATCTCTAGGTCGTGCCTCGACACGTGGAAGCTATAGCTGCATCATGGGCGTTACACCCCAAGCCTTGAAGAGACGCGTGGAGGGCGATCTAACAGTGCCAGAGGGTAATACCTCGGCTCCCGGATGGCCGGGGAGGACGGTCCTCATGGAGACCGGCAACGAGGGCCCCGGTCAATCCATCCCCCAGCCGCAGACTGCTCCGGAGACCAATACGGCCCCGAAGTCTAGTGAATGACCACCTGCGGGAGAAAAGGGAGTGGCGACCTCTACTAATTCGGAGGTGCCGAATACCACGACAGACGCTCTTCAAAGTGCATCCGTCCTAGACGAGCACTGCATCCCGATGGGTGCGGTGTCTGAGAAGATTCAGTCCGCCAAGAGCGGACTGAACGAAGCCTTCTCCAGCCTGCTAGCAGGCTTCGAGGTATGCAATGTAATATTTTTTGATATTTTTTATGAGAAATATGCCCATATATAGATAGTAGCCCCTGAGACTCTGTTCGGTTTTCTAAAAGACAAGCGAGCAGAGGATCAATAATCAGTTGTCAGGTGGTAACAGGCTATTTTATTTGAATTTCAAAACAGGCCTCTCTGTTAGCAGCGACTGCCCAGTCAGCAGAGATTTCCGAACTCAAATGGAAACTGGATCGAGCCGATGAGGATCTAGTCCTTATTAACACGCGGCTCGACCAAGCGCAAGGTGTAACATACAACTTGCTGTATGCCTGTTTATTTCCGTGCTTTTGTGGAAGTTTGAAGAGCTTTACTGTGCATGTTTGTACAGATGGTGCCACCATAGTGGAAACCGTCAGAAGAGAGCTTGCTCAATCCAAGGAGCAAGCCAGGGTAAGCAAGGCAGCCACCGATAAGGTGGCTGCGGACTTAACGACCGAACAGGCCTCTTGGCGCCATTTTGAGGAACAGGTGACCGAGATGGATCAAAAACTCAAGGACACCGCCGCCAAGTGCGATTCCTTGGAAACAGAAAATAATGCGAAGGGGATCGAACTTGCCAGGGCCCTTCAAGATGCTTCGGATGCACGGTCCGAATCCCGCGCGGCGCGCGAGGAAGTCCGTCAAGCCGGTCAGATAGTGGCTGGTAAGCCTTTTCTTTTACAGGATAAATTTGGGGACCCGAAGTATGGCTTGCTTAATCACCTGTGGCGTTCTCCAGACGTGTATGTGAATCTGTCAAAGAGCGTTGCGGACCGCCGACTTCTTCCAGGCCCAGGAGGGGCACGCGACGGAGAAGCTCTTCTGGTCGCAGTTTGTGGGGCAGGAGCGCCCACTTATGCTAAATGACCAGATGGCACAATGGGCAGAGCTGCATAAGATGTCCAGTGCAGCCATGAAGGACGTCATAGTCTGGTTATGGCGCACCGAGGCCATTCCTGCCAGCTACTTCGGCCTTGTGCAGCGCCTTATCGGTGCGCTGCCCTGGATTGACGCCGTCAAGAGGTGGTCTTGTATAGAAGGAGCATGTATGGCTTTCGCCCGTGTCAAGATGCACTAGGTGAAAATGAATGCCGAAAAGGTGGCAGTTGAGGGTCCTCCGGAAAGCAAGGTCCACCGCACACCGGAGCGCTACGTTGAGGATGTGCTAAAAGGTGCTCGCCTTATAGAGGGCCAATGCTCCAAGGACGTAGTGTTCGAATAAAAGAGATCAAACTGTCTGGGGATTTGTGTTATAAACAAAGTCTTTTGTAAGATATTCATTTCTTGATCAAAAGTTTTTATCCTCCTGTGCGGCCATTTATTATATCTGAGAGTTCCTAGTCGTCGGCTTTAGCCCCCATGTAGATGCTACTGGGGTGTTTAGAATTGCACATAACTACACTTGACCCAACGTCTTGGTCCTTAAAGGTGGTGTTAGTGCGACAAACCAGGCAATCAGACTATTCAGTTTTATTGCTCTCACTTAGCTATAGGAGTTTGACAATGGGTTTATTAGGTAGCTCCTAGTATGTACGCGGCTACCCTGATGTGGATGCGTTACATATGTGACCGAGAAATGGTCCTTCGTGTAATACAGAAAAATCGCTAAGGATTGTATGGAATCACCGAGTGGCTGACTAGCTCTCGCCGCATCATGACAGTCAGTTTTCGGCTTTCTCTACTGAGGTGTTTAACCCGACGAACCAGAAACACAATCGCAGTAGTTCTCCCTTTACTACCCTAGCCGATCAGACAGAACGTAAGGTAGCAAGCACAGGAGTCGGGCAACCTAAATATTGACCAAAGACATGATTCGGAGCCGATGCATATAATGCCGAGCTCAGGACACCGAATTAAGCTGTAAAGTTGTTCGGACTTTTGTTTGGCAACACATATGCTGCCTTATAGAGCCCTTGGCAATTTTGTGCCAAGGTGTGTACATGGGAGCACTTAACAGGTGGAATAAAAAATGATACCGAATAAGAATTTCGGTTTACTAAAATCTAATTGATACGTCAAAACGTAATCTTACAGAAGGTACCATAACCACCAAGGCCATTTTACATGCAGGGGGTCTAGGGCTAAGGGAGAAGCTCTATACATGTTCCTGAGCGAAGTTGTGGTGTTCCTGCCACACGTCTACGCCGCTTTTCGACCAAATAAGAAAGATTTCTTTAAAGGAATGGTCTTCAGCCATGTATATGGAACCGGGCTCGGAAAGAGTCCTCGTGGGTCCGAAGAATGAGTAGGTTTTGATTCACCTGTGGTAAAAATGAAAGTATGATTAAAGAAAGGGCAAGGCCGTATATGGTCGAACCTTTGTATAGGCCTGTCCGTATATTGCCACCGCCGATACCCAAGGTATTTTTCCTGTGTAATTGTGCATGCGCGGTATGAATTCCGTTGATGTACGTGGCGGTCGACGGAGGCTAGGCTGCTAATCTAGCCCTGAAGTTGCCGGACTGCCGGTATGTAGAACTGACCGGTCCTGCGTGGTGAAGTTTGATGGCCTAATAGCCAAGGGGCTGTACGGCTTGATAGGGCCGCTTTGTACTTCGCCCGCAATGGTGGCTATATGCTCCTCAGTACGGAGGGAGCGCTCCATGTTGCCATTGATTGTAATGACGCCACGTGGACCGGGCATCTTGAGCTTCAAATAGGCGTAATGCGGGACCGCATTGAAGCGAGCAAAAGCAGTTCGTCCGAGCAGTGCGTTATAGCCACTTCAGAAGGGGACGATGTTGAAGATCAAGTCTTCGCTTCGGAAGTTTTCCGGCGAGCCGAAGAGTACTTCCAGCGTGATTGAGCCCGTACAGCGGGCCTCTTTGCCAGGTATTACTCCTTTGAAGGTAGTTCTACTGGGCTTGATTCTTGATGGATCAATGCCCGTTTTGCAGACAGTGTCTTGATAAAGTAGATTGAGACTGCTGCCGCCATCCATGAGGACTTGCGTAAGATGGAATCCGCCGATGATTGGATCGAGGACCAAAGCTGCCTAACCTCCGTGACGGATACTGGTTGGGTGGTCCTTTCGATCGAAGGTGATCAGACAAGGCGACCTTGGGTTAAATTTGGCAGCGTCCGGCTCTATGGCGTAGATGTCCCGTAGTGCGCATTTGTGCTCCCTCCTAGGGATATGTGTGACATATATCATATTCACCGTTTTTACCTCGAGGGATATTGCTTCTGTCCCCCTGTGTTCGGTTGACGGGGCTCTTGGTCATTGTCGTCGCTTGGCGACCCTTTTGCCTTGTGTTCCGCGTTAAGCTTGCCGACTTGTTTGAAGACCCAACAATTTCTGTTGGTATGATTGGCGGGTTTATCGGGGGTACCATGAACCTGGCAAGGCCGATCGAGTATTTTGTCTAGACTGGATGGGCCATCTTTGTTTGCCTTGAATGGCTTTTTACGTTGCCCGGGTTGGGAGCCGGTAAATCCGGCGTTAACCACCGTGTCTTGTGTTCTTTCATTCTTGCTTCGACGCTTATGCTTGTCGAGTCGTGGCTTGCCATTGCCGTCCCTAGTTTCGGAGGTACCAGCTGGTGCTATTTCTTCTACGAGTGAGCCAGCTGTCTTAACCAGCGCAAAAATGGGTCATAAGTGTGGTGAGGGCTGCCATGGACTTCGGCTTTTCTTGGCCGAGGTGTCGGGCGAGACACTCTTCTCGGACGCTATGTTTGAAGGCTGCGAGGGCCTCTGCGTCCGTACAATCCACAATCTGGTTCTTTTTGATTAGGAACCTTGTCCAAAGTTATTGGGCCGATTCCCCGGGTTGCTGGATTATGTGGCTAAGGTCATCGGCATCTAGGGGCCGAACATAGGTTCCTTGGAAGTTGTCTTTGAATGCATCCTCCAAGTCCTCCTAGCTACCAATAAAATTTTCTGGTAGACTGTTCAGCCAGTGTCGTGCTGGTCCCTTATGTTTGAGGGGAAGGTATTTGATGGCGTGTAGATCATCACCGCGAGCCATGTGAATGTGGAGAAGAAAGTCTTCAGTCCCTACTATAGGATCTGTTGTGCCGTCGTACGATTCGATGTTCATGGGTTTGAACCCTTCAGGGAACTCGTGCTCCATTACTTCATTGGTGAAGCATAGGGGGTGGGGCCCGCCGGGGGAATCAAGTAAGCGTAAAGTGAGCTTTGCCATGCATGGACGATGGAAAGAGGCCACAAGGGATGAGGCTATAGCGCTATGTGTGTGTGTAGCTAAGAAGCCTCTATATCGGGCCATGTCACGGCGCAGTTCGGATGAAGTCTGTATGCGGTTTTCGGCCGGGGCGTGGTTATATTTGCCGCACCGGGATTCGTAACCATCCTCTCGCGCTGGGGCATGCCCCCGTGATCCATAGATTGATCTGGTCTGACCTGCTCTATTTTCCATGTCTTGTCGCAGTTCATATGTATATCCCCGAGCTGTTGTTTCTCTGCTTTTATGGCGAGGTGGAGTGGGCTGGTGTTTGGCCCGAGTTGCCGTTCTTCCCTGGCCACGTGGTGGTCGGTTGGGTCCGTTAGCCGCGTTATGTGCAGGCGGTATGGGCTCCAGTGCCTCGTCGTCGAATTGGGGTAGCAGCTTACGCTTCGAGTATCTCTTTGTTGGGCATTGGAGGCCGTAGTCTTCGGCTGCCAGGACATTAGTCCATCTATCGTTGAGTAGATCTTGGTCAACTTGTAGCTGTTCTTGTTTCTTTTTAGGCTTCTAGCCGTGCCTATTAACCGGCGCTTGAAGCACTCTTGTTCGAGGGGTTCCTCTGGCATGATAAAATCTTCGTCACCAAGGCTTACACTTTCTTCGGAGAATGGCAGATAGTTGCTGTCCTTCGAGTCGTTGTTCCCTGTTTGTTCATCAGTGTCAACTTGCCCGTCCTCCCGATCATCCTGTTCGTATGTTGGTTTGATGGGGTCTTCTTGGTCTTCGGCGTTCTCCAGAGTATCATTGTCTTCGGTGCCGGTATTGCTGTTCTTATCACGGCATGATTTAGAGCGACGCCACTGACGTCGACATTTCGGCGGTATCTCAGGAGGTTCGTCTTCGACTGGGTTTTTCTCGTCATCACCGTCACAGTTTTTAGGTGTACCCCCCATGATTACGTCATATGAGGAGGTGGCCATCCAACGTCCGGTCACCGACCGGTTTTGGGCCTGCTCTTCTCTGGCATCATCGTCCATACCTTTGATGTCTTCGGAGGCGTAATCAAGCATGTCGGTTAAGTCCTCGACAGTGGCTATGAAGTGGGTGGTGGGTGGGAAGTAAAATTCCCTATTTCCATCCCCTAGCCCAGGCCAGGTGTGATTCAGAAGCGGTTCCTCTGTGATGATGAGGGATCGCATTAACTCGAGAGCCGCGTTTAAGAGTGGAGTTTGGACGGGGTCGGAAGTTTCTGGGCTGAGCTTGCATGACGCGAGCCTCCAGGGTTCGGAATTAGTGTCCGGAGAAGAGTCCGGCTTTGTAATGATTGCTGGAGACGCTATTCTCTCTGGTTTTCCGGTGTTATGCTCTAAGGGCGCAGAGAGTCCGGCGGGCTCTAGGCTCCCGTCTCCGGACCTGATGGCATGCTCCGGATCTAAAGCCGGAGTGGTGGTTGGGGCCGCGAACCCTTGGAAGATCAAGTCTCACTAGTAGAAAAAGGGTCAAATGTTCAGTTCATTAGTCCCGGTTTGTAATTGAGCCGGCACTAATGTGACCATTAGTGCCGGTTCCGACGGCTAGCTGGGCCGCTACCATTAGTACCGGTTCATGGCGAATCCTTAGCACCGGTTCATACCACGAACCGGTACTAAAGAGAGTGGTGGCAGGATGTTGTCAGTCTGGGGCCCCTCTAGCACCTTTAGTACCGGTTCGTAGCACGAACCGGTGCTAAAGGTCGTCGTATATCAACCCTTCGTCCAACCGCAATCGATCTCTCTCTATTTTCCCATTTCCCCTCTCCTCTCTGTTCTTCCCCTCTACCTCGAGCTCATCTCACATTTTGCCCAAATTTTGTCAAGATTTGAAGGACCCCATCCATTCAAGTGATCACAAAGGTAAGCAACTTTGTCCTTTCATCTCTCATTGCTAGATTAGCTTTTGGAATGTTTTATATAGTCATTAATTTGTGGGTTTTAGTAATTTGGGAGGAATTATATGTGGTCGTTTATTTGATTTATATGCAATTTGACCTCAAAATAACTCTTAGTTTGCATATGTAGGTGTGGTTTACTTAGTGCCTTCCTGTCTCCATCCTAACCACCGTCAATCGTCTACACCGTCTTGTCGCCAGCACCACCTTGTGGGGTGAGCCCTCTTGTTCTTATCTTTTTATATAAAAAATCATGTTTGTGTGATTTAGATATATAGTTACTTGTATAATTATCTTACCCGTACGTTGTTTGTTATTCATAGTTCCATGGTTTTGATATCCGTCCCCACCGGCCCTCGTCCGGGTTATGATTAGGATGTGGTATATTTTCTTTTATAACTATTTTGTTGCATTTCGTGTTTATGACAAATTATGCCCATCAAGTTGACATAGATATTTTTATCTAGGAGGTATGTGAACCAGAAATTCCAACCGACCCTATTGTCGAGAGGTTAAATTTAGTTGAAAGAGAAAATGAGTATTTGAAATAAAAATTGAAAAGAATTGAGGGGGAGAAGATGGAAATGGAGTTGCATGTTGCCGATGATCACAAGATCAAGATGGAGAAAATGCGCTTCAAGATTAGAAAGATTAGAAAATATGTCATTGATAGTGTGGCTTGGTATCATTACGATGTTGGATCAATTGTTACCTTAGTTGCGGTCTTGATCGCATTTGTTGTTGCATTTAAGTTCTTTAGCTAGAGAGCTATTTATATGTTTGCTTTATGAGAATAAGTATTGTATGAACTTTATGTATGAACTTGTATTAATTTGGTCTATTCATTCTTGTGTAATGAAGATGAGCCGGCAATGGATGTACGATGACCGATGCTCTCCCCAGTTTGTTGAGGGCGTGCATACTTTTCTGATTGCGGCTTAGGCAAACAAACGGGCGGATGGTTTTATGCCTTGTCCATGTGCTGGCTTTAAAAATGATCACAATTACTCTAAATTTAGAACCATTTACGTCCACCTGTTTGAGTCCGGTTTCATGCCCCACTATATTGTTTGGACCAAGCACGGAGAAAGAGGGGTTATGATGGAAGAAAATGAAGAAGAAGAGAACGACGATAGCTATCCTGGCCATGGGTTCCCTGAATACAATGATACAACAATGGGGGAAGAAGCCGAGCCGGCAATGCGGGAAGAAGCTGAACAAGAGGCATCAGATAAGCCAACTAATGATCTAGGTCGGGCCATTGCTGATGCAGAGAGAAATTGCGCAAGTGCAAATGAGAAGAAGAACTTGCAGCGCATGTTAGAGGATCACAAGAAATTGTTGTACCCGAATTGCGAAACTAACAAGAAAAAGCTGGGCACCACACTGGAATTACTGCAATGGAAGGCAGAGAATGATGTATCTAACAAGGCATTTGGAAAGTTGCTGGTAAAGTTAAAGAAGATGCTTCCAAAGGACAATGAATTGCCCGAGAGTAAGTACGAAGCAAAGAAGGATGTCCACCCTTTAGGGTTAGAGGTGCGGAAGATACATGCATGCCCTAATGATTGCATCCTCTACCACAGTGAGTACACGGATTTGAACGTGTGCCCGGTATGCGGTGCATTGCGCTATAATATGAGCCGCGAACCCTGGTGATGTCGAGGGCGAGCGTCCCAGGAAGAAGATTCCTGCTAAGGTGATGTGGTATGCTCCTATAATACCACGATTGAAACATTTGTTCCTAAACAAAGAGCATGCCAAGGCGATGCTATGGCACAGAGAATATCGTAAGAAAGACGGAAAGTTGAGAGTACCCGCTGACGGGTCGTAGTGGAGAAAAATTGAGAGAAAGTATAGGGAGGAGTTTGCAGGTGATGCAAGGAACGTATGGTTTGGTCTAAGTGCAGATGGCATTAATCCTTTTGGGGAGCAGAGCAGCAACCATAGCACATGGCCTGTGAATCTATGTATGTATTGCCTTCCTCCTTGGTTGTGCATGAAGCGGAAGTTCATTATGATGCCAGTGCTCATCCAAGGCCCTAAGCAACCCGGCAACAACATTGATGTGTACCTTAGGCCATTAGTTGAAGAACTCTTACAGCTGTGGAATGGAATAGGTGTACGTGCGTGGGATGAGCACATGGGGGAAGAATTTGACCTAAAGGCGTTGCTATTCGTGACCATCAATGATTGGCCTGCTCTCATTAACCTTTCAAGACAGACCAACAAGGGATACCGCGCATGAACGCACTGCTTGGATGATACCGACAATATATATTTGGGTAATTGTAGGAAGAATGTGTACCTGGGACATCATCGATTTCTTCCGAGCCGGCATCCCGTAAGAAGGAAAGGCAAGCATTTCAAAGGTGAGGCAGATCACCGGACGTAGCCTCGCCACCGTACTGGTGCTGATGTACATGATATGGTCAAGGATTTGAAGGTAGTCTTTGGAAAGAGTCCTGGCGGACAACCTGTTCCATATGATGCTGACGAACACACACCCATGTGGAAGAGGAAATCTATATTTTGGGACCTGCCGTATTGGAAAGACCTAGAGGTCCGCTCCGCAATCGACGTGATGCACATGACGAAGAATCTTTGCATGACCCTGCTTGGTTTCTTAGGTGTGTATGGGAAGACAAAAGATACACCGGAGGCACGGGAGGACCAGCAACATATGCACGGAAAAGACGGCATACATCAGGGTCATGCCAGCTACGCTCTTACCAAAGAAGAGAAGGAAATCTTCTTTGAATGCCTGCTCAGTATTAAGGTACCATCTGGCTTCTCGTCGAATATAAAGGGAATAATAAATATGGTAGAGAAAATGTTCCAGAACCTAAAGTCTCATGACAGCCACGTGATTATGATGCAACTGCTTCCGGTTGCATTGAGGGGGCTTCTACCAGAAAACGCTTGATTAGCCATTGTGAAGCTATGTGCATTTCTCAATGCAATCTCTCAGAAGGTAATCGATCATGAAATCATACCAAGGTTAGAGAATGATTTGGTGCAATGTCTTGTCAGTTTCGAGTTGGTGTTCCCACCATCCTTCTTTAACATCATGACGCACGTCATAGTTCACCTATGCGAAGAGATTAATGTTCTTGGTCATGTATTTCTACACAATATGTTCCCCTTTGAGAGGTTCATGGGAGTCTTAAAGAAACATGTTCATAACCGTGCTAGGCCAGAAGGAAGCGTCTCGAAGGGCCATTAAAATGAGGAGGTCATTGAGTTTTGTATTGACTTTATTCCTGACCTTAAGCCGATTGGTGTTCCTGAATCGCGGCATAAGGGAAGACTGGATGGAAAAGGCATGCTAGGAGGGGATCAAATAATATGTATGGACATGCATTCTCTCACTCAAGCACACTACACAGTTCTATAGAATTCTGCCTTCGTGGCTCCATATATGCACGAACACAAGAATTTTCTACGCTCCAAACACTTGGAATAGTCTGACGACTGGATTACACGTGAACAAACGGGGACTTTCGCCGGCTGGTTGCAGACATGTGCCATGCATGACGCCGCTATTGAAGATGACATGTACTTGCTGTCCCAGTTACCATCTTCGAATATAATGACTTTCAAAGGGTACGAGATAAATGGGAATACATTTTACACGATCGCCCAAGATAAGAAGAGCACCAACCAAAACAGTGGTGTCCGCTTTGATGCAGCAACCAAGACGGGAAAGGAAACTTATTATGGTAACATAGAGGACATATGGGAACTTGACTATGGACGTGGTTTGAAGGTCCCTTTGTTTTGGTGCAAATGGGTGAATATGACACGAGGTGGGGTAATGGAAGACCCGCAGTACGGATGACAAGATGTGGCACAGATTTTCTATGTGAAGGACATGTCCACCAAGCCAAGAAAAAGAAAATATAAGGTAGCGAATGCATCATAAGATGAGCCAAAGCGCCAAATAGTTCTTTCTGGGAAAAGAAACATCGTAGGAGTGGATGACAAGATAGACATGTCAGAATATTATGAAAAGTTTCATGAAATTGCTCCATTCACAGTGAATATTGACCCGAGCATCCAGCTAAATGATGAAGATTGTCCATGGTTACGGCGCAAAGGGACACGCGCGACGAAAAAGTTTCACACAGCCCAAAGATCCCACTCTGGGATGTGATCAACTTCTCACTGTCATCACTTTATTCTCTAGTGAGTTTCCGGACTTATATATCTAGAAAGTCCCTCTTCGAACAAACCGGAGGGAATATTTGTAATAGTTAGGGTACTTATGCGTTTTGGCATTTGAAATGCGAAGAAATTTTATGTGGAAACAAATTCGTTCATGCATTTACTGATTTTTTTCAGCTAAATGACCCTCAAATTGAAAAACACTTCAAATGAACTCTGAAAAGGTTGAAAGTTGGCATGGTATCATAGTTTCACCCACATAGAATGTGCAAAAAAGTAGAGAGGGTTACGGCAAAAACTGGATGCACTTCATGTACAAAATGGACAATCTCTTTCGAAGTATCAAGGTTCCGGACGAAAACTCATCTGTTACAAAGGCTTTTCATTTTTTTTAAATAACCTAAGTATTACCAAATTGAATATAATGATAAAACACACTAATATTAAACATAAGAAAAAAGAATCACTGGAAAATCTATTTTTAAGGTTAAGTTATTCACAAACTAGTGATTCACACAAATTTGAAATAATTCAAATTTAAACTATTCAAATTTGAAAACTACCAGCACTAACAGATAGTTTGTAGTTTTTTTTACCTAAAGCAAAAATATTCACAAAGAAAATCTAAATACAGCAAAAACAACTCAAAAACAAATAAAAGAAAATAAATAAAGCAGAAAAGAAAAAGAAGAAGAAAAAACTAAATAAAAAAGCCCGCCTACTGGGCCACAATGGCCTGCATATGACTAGAAACCCAACCTCTAGTTGGGCTAGGATGCAGGCCCGCTTGCCCAGTAGGCCCAACAGGGCATCGCAGCAGAGGTAGGACCAGAAGGCCTGCTTTAGGGAGGAGCTCGAGACAGCAGCGGCAGCGAGGCTGATAAGCAGGTGCGGGCGCCCCTCGGCTAGCGAGGTGGGACTAAACTTCTGCGCCCCTCGCTTGGCAGTGCACCACCTTTAGTACCAGGTGGTGGCTCCAACTGGTACTAAAGAGGGTGGGGGGGGTATTTAGTACCGGTTGGAGCCACGACCCGGTACTAAAGGGGTGCCGTTCCCGCCGCTTGGCCTGGCCAAATTTGACCTTTAGTACCGGTTGGTGGCTACAACCGGTACTAAAGGTCCCTCCTATATAATCAACAATTGAAAAAAATTCATTCTCCCACTGTTTCTCCATCGACGACGCACCGCCTGTCCCACTCGATCGACGCTGTCGCCGCCCCTATCGCGCGTCGTTGCCATTGGCGCCCCCGGCCCGTCCCCATCGCGCCGCCCCTGTCTCTGTCGCCGCCCCCGTCGCCTCGGCATGTCGCCGCCCCCCCGTCTCCGCCCCGTCGTCTCGCCTGGCCGTCGCCGTCGCCCCGCTGTGAGCTCTCCCCCCCTCTCCCCCTCTCTCTCGCCCCCGGCCACCATGGCCGCCCCTCCCCGAGCCCACACAGACACACATGCATGATGAACACACACACACATTTTCTTAAGTTAATTAGTATATATGTATTTTTGTATGTTTAATTAGTTTAGATCTTTTAGATTATTATTTTTTCACTAGTATATATGTATGAATGCATGTTAGATGGATATAATTAGTGTTTAATTAGTATGAATTTTTTGTATATAATGTTGTTTTTCTATTTTTTTAATGGATGTATAGAAGTTGCTTTTTCTGTTTTTAGTGTTAGATGCTTAATTAGTGTTTCTGTTGCATATCCTAGTATAGAAAAAAATTGCATATAAAAAGTTGCATAGGAAAAGGTTGACCATATATATATTTGTTAGACGAAGGACTAGGAGAAGTTGCATAGGCAAAAGTTGCTCAAAATTTCCTAATAAAATGACATTGCATATATAGGAATTTTTTTCATAAGAATTTGTTATCGACGTCAACGATGCCCGGCCCCCATCCTCTCTGTCAACCAGTTCTGAACAACACCGGGGAGGGTGATGATATGATATTCGATCGCAACGACCGAATTGATGAATTCATGAACTATGATGATGATGATGCTGAAAATGATTATGATGATGCTGAAAATGATTATCTTGAAATAACAGAGACCGGTGAGGTATATTTATATAAGCAAGCATCTGGTGATCATCACATGTTTTTAATGACTTGAATATATATTAACGAATCGATCTTTCTTCTTTCAGCCCTACGGATCGAGCAAATCTTCTACAGGCAGCAGGACAGTGCGAGGCCTGGGCAAAAAGTTGAAGGAGGGTGTAAAGTACAACATCGATGCCATCAAAGCTAATGGCGAACCTAGCGTGCCTAAGAACATTGCGAACAAGTTCATTCGTCAATGCGGAGTTCTTGTGAGGGACCAACTCCTGATCTCCATTCAAGAATGGAAATAGCAAACAAAGAAACGCCCAGACCTTACTTGGGTCGACGACAGAGCAAAATCAATGCTTTGGGAATCTCTCATGGAACATTTCACCCTACCGTATCATTTCACTGATGCAGATGTGCAGAAATTCAAGGACACTCCTCTTAGGAAGATGGCAATTGCATTCAACACCCACAAGAAAAAAATATGGACCAAGTAGGTCGAAGGAGGAAAGAAGACTCCAGAATTCAAGGGAACACTTGAGAAGCAAAGAGAACACTGGCCCACTTTCATGAAATTCAAGGAATCAAAATTATCTAAGGAATGGTCAAGAAAAAACAAGGCCAATGCCGCAAAAAAGAGCAGTTCCATAGGCTGGGGCCAGGTGGCTACGCGGTGGCAATGCCTGAGTGAGATAAGTCTGAGCAAGAGATGCAGGCTGCACAGGTCACTCCAGTTACATTGAGCTAGCCCCCCAGGTGCAGAACTTGGTTCTATGCACATGGGGGGCGTTGGACCCGAAGACAGGCCAGGAGACAAAATAAGTTACTTGATGCAATAGAAGATGCTTGAAAGGGGGTGTTCATGCCCAATAGAGAGAAAGACAAGCTCACGCGCGCCCTGGGAAATCCTAAACACCTGGGAAGAACACGAGGCAAGGGAGTTGTTCTGTGGTATGAGGGCTTTCCGGACTGGAACGCTGAGTACAAAAGCCGTACAAGAAGGAAGATGGAGGAGGAGAGGAAGAGGAAGCTGGAGGAGGAGCAGAGGAAGCAGGAAGTAGAACGCCTTGAAGGCCTAGAATCAGCGCACACAGACTTGGCACTCAAATTCCAGTGGCAGCAGCAGCAGATCGACTCACTTAGCCAGGAAAGGGGGTCTCGGCAGCGGCAGCAGCTAGCGGATAATCCAGCATTGGATAGCACCGTCCATCCATGCTGAGAAGCAACGTGGGTTCCGCCCCGGGCGACGCACTGCTAGATAGATACCCTGTGGATGACATCATGGAGAACACTGACTGTGAGCTACACTTCAAAATGAAGAACATATCCATGAAGGTGGCGGACGCCATTGCTTATACAAATTCCCCCGAAGCAACCTTCCATTGCAACCCGATTCCAGCTGGCAATGCTCGTTTCCAGGTTGATGAAGTGGTGGACCAATATTCGAGGCTAGAGCTTGACATTCCTGGAGGTGACGAGGAGCACACACTGGGAGAGGCTAAACATCGTATCATCCTATGGAGAAAGGATTGCATCATCTTTCCAAGGCCACCGATACCGCGTCAGCCGACTCCTCCTCGAAGTCCGCCGCCGCGCCAGCAGACTCCCGCTCCTCCAAGTCCACCAATGCGTCAGGCCACTCCTCCTCCTCCAAGTCCGGCACAGCGTCAGGCCACTCCTCCTGCTTCAAGTCCGGCACAGCGTCAGGGCACTCCTCCTGCTTCAAGTCCGACACTGCTTCAGGCCACTCCTCCTGCTTCAAGTCCGGCACAGCGTTAGGCCACTCATCCTACTCCAACTCAGCCACGTCAGCCGTCTCCGCCGCCTCAGCAATCGCGGAAGAGAGCCGCCACAGCTATGTTGCATAGCGGTACGAGTCAAGGTAGTACATGAGGTACAGGCGGAGGCAAGCGATTTCAATATGGTCCAAGCCTCACTCCTCTTCCTTTGAGGCCTTACGACATGACCGAGGAGCAAAACACAGCCATAGTGAAGGCAGAAGTGGACACCCATTTTGGACCAGAACCGGCACCGCCGCCAAGGGAGAAAGTGCTCGAGGAAAAGATTGACCACTTTATTCGTATGGCTTGACCACCAGCTGCCAAACCTGTTGACTCAGACTATGAGCACCAAATCAGGAAGGCACATCGAGCACGACTATAGAAGGAGTCGAGCTCGAGCCAAGCAGCTGGCAAAAAATGCGGGAAAACCATTCCTCGGCTGGGAGAACAGGCTGCGCAATCGATCCCCCCGCTTGTTGTGCCAACACATGAGAGTACCGGCGCCCCATGTGGGCAAACCGTTCCCCAGCTGGGCAATCAGCTGGTAATAACCGAGGAGCATAGAAGCCAGGCTAAAATGCTCGGTATCACTGTTGGCCAACTCCTCTAGATTGGGCTTAGAGAGGAGGACATAAAACGGAAATATGTCCGCGGAGAACCTTTGGTCGAGCTTGAGGAGGTCAAGAAACTCCCAACGAGAATGTATGAATTGCATGATTGGTACATGAAAATTACCAAGACTTCCAGTCGAGAGTCCCTCATGGTGAAAGTCAAGGAGGAGCATTACTTGCATGGGCTAGCTGTCTCCGTTGAGTATTCAGAACAATTTCAGTTATTCAATCAGGATGCACTCGACAAATCTATCGTCAATTGCTATTGTCTGTAAGTGATTTCTTTCTGTAATTTAAGTCTCAAGCTAGCTATAGTGCTCATTAATCGATGATTACCTATAATTATCATCACTATATTCCTTTTTGTGGTATTATGCAGGATGACGATGAATGAAATGAAAAAAGTTGGACGCTATGGAATTGGGTTCATTGACCCAAATTCCATTAATGAAGACACACGGAAATACAAATGGTATAAAGCAGATGTAGAGAAAAACATGCTCGAGTTCTTCAAGCGCCTCAATACCAATGAAGATATACTACTTCCTTACAACTTCAAGTGAGTCACACTGTCTTGTACTACAAATTTTGTTTTTGCTTAGTAGCTATCTAGATGTTAATAATTAAGTGTACAGGGTTTAGGGTAGTTTATTAGTGTTATGCACATGCCCGCTTAATTAAGACATGCAAACGTGTGCGCGTGTAGTTACCACTGGATCTTGTTTGTCATGAAATTTGAAGAAGGAACAGTTGAAGTACTGGACTCACTACTTAAAAAAGAAAGTGACTTCACCATCTTGAAGGGGATAGTCGGCAGGTAATTTCAATCATTATTAACTATATCTCGACCTTTTTAGTTCGTCATTTCCTAATATCAACTATTTAATAACCCCTTCATTCATTTTCTTTGCCGGCGGGCAGGGATTGGGCAAAGTTCATAAAGGTGACTCCAGGCAAATGGAGAGAAAAGTTGTTTTGGTTTCGACCCAAGGTAAGTAATTAAGTAGTACTAGCTAGCTACCGTCTCTTTAATTCTTGTTTCAATACCATTAATTAATTATCATGCTTGATTAATTATTATCTGATTAATTTCCATTCTCGTAAAGGCCCTGAAGCAGGCACCGGAGACTGATCTGTTTGCATACTACGTTTGTGAGAACATTCACATGATGGCGTCCGAATGGAGCAAATCTGATAGACAACAATGGGTACGTTTACCAGAACACTATTCACAATTTTTACATGATTATCGATATCTAGTCACACAACTAATACACATGCATATTGATCTCCTTCTTAACAGTTGATAGACGTGTGGGAGCAGCTCCTACCAACGGAGCGCATACTAGCAATTCAAGAGGAAATAGCAAGATTTTTGCTCGACCAGGTCATAGATCCCAAAGGAGAATACCATTACCCTCTACCGCCCCCATGAACCACTCCCAATTGTCATTGTGCTCCGAAGGCACCAAGGCAACATGTAGGATAAATTGTATATATATATGTACATGTGTATGTGTGAAGAATGGTGGTTGTGAGACATTCGATGATATATATATATATACATATATATATGTATACATATATATATACATACATATATATATGATCGGTTCTAGGAGAAATTCTATTTATATATATATGCATAATGTGTACAATATGTAGTATCATAAAATACCAGGAAACGAAAAAGAATTAAATGGAAAACACAAAATTAAAGGAAAAAGAAATCATGAATCCAAAACCCCCCAAACATTTTAGTACCGGTTTGTGTTACCAACCGGTACTAAAGGCTCCCCGCCCCCGGCGCTGGCTCATGCCACGTGGTGGCTGAGGGAGTCCTGGATTAGGGGGTCTCCGGACAGCCGGACTATATTCTTTGCCCGGACTGTTGGACTATGAAGATACAAGATTGAAGACTTCGTCTCGTGTCCGGATGGGACTCTACTTGGCGTGGAAGGCAAGCTAGGCAGTACGGATATGGATATCTCCTCCTTTGTAACCGACCTTGTGTAACCCTAACCCTCTCCGGTCTCTATATAAACCGAAGGGTTTTAGTCCGTAGGACACAACAACTACAACATACAATCATACCATAGGCTAGCTTCTAGGGTTTAGCCTCTCTGATCTTGTGGTAGATCTACTCTTGTACTACCCATATCATCAATATTAATCAAGCAGGACATAGGGTTTTACCTCCATCAAGAGGGCCCGAACCTGGGTAAAACATCGTGTCCCCTGCCTCCTGTTACCATCCGCCTAGACGCACAGTTCGGGACCCCCAACCCAAGATCCGCCGGTTTTGACCCGACATTGGTGCTTTCATTGAGAGTTCCTCTGTGTCGTCGCCGTTAGGCTTGATGGCTCCTTCTATCATCGTTAGCGATGCAGTCCAGGGTGAGACTTTTCTCCCCGGACAGATTTTTGTATTCAGCGGCTTTGCACTGCAGTCCAATTCACTTGGCCATCTGGAGCAGATTGAAAGCTACGCCCCTGGCCATCAGGTCAGGTTTGGAAGCTTAAACTGCACGGCCGATATCGACGGAGACTTGATCTTTGACAGGTTCGAGCCTTTGCCTTGTGCGTCACGCAGTCATGATGAGTACGATTTAGCTCGACCATCCGACAGTGTTCAGGAGATCGCACCGGAAGCCGCTCCGACCCTCAATTCGGAGCCAGTTGATGTCCATGGACGGGTGGATGGACCCCGTCGCGGAGGCCTTACCCTCATCGGCGATTGAGCCGAACATCGACCTTACTCTGCACGAGAGCCGTGTTGACAAACTACCAGATCTCTCTCTGGCCACGGACTCTGAACCGATCATGGAGTTTACCTCCGTGGATCTCTCTCTGGCCCGTTCCTAGTGAATCCGATTGGGCTCCGATCATGGAGTTTAGCTCCACGGATATTTTTCAGCACTCGCCCTTTGGCGACATACCGAACTCATTAAGGTCTCTCTCCTTGTCAGGAGAATCCTGGCCGAACTATGTCCGGCAGGATTGGGATGCGGACGACAAAGAAATTCGCGGCCCGCCCACCACCCACTTAGTAGACACTGTCGATGACTTAATCGACATGCTCGACTTCGACTCCGAAGACATCGACGGTATGGACGACGATGCGGGAGATGAAGAGGAACTACTGCCCACGGGGCACTGGACAGCCACCTCATCATACGATATATACATGGTGGATACACCCAAAGAAGGCAATGGCGACGAGACAGTAGAGGATAACCCCTCCAAGAAGCAACCCAAACGCCGATGTCAGTGGCGCCGCTCTAAGTCCCGCCAAAGAAAAAGTGGTGATACCGGCACAGGAGGTAATAATACTCCGGATAGTGCCGAAGACAACAATAACCCCCTCCAGCAAGAGTTAGAGAAGGAGGATAGAAGAGCCAGCCCTCCTGAGAGAGCGGCACATGGAGAAGCGGAGGATGATAATTACATACCCCCCTCCGAAGACGAGGCAAGCCTCGGCGATGAAGAATTCGCCATGCCAGAGGATCCCGTAGACAAGAGCGCTTCAAGCGCCGGCTTATGGCCACGGCAAATAGCCTTAAGAAAAAGCAGCAGCAGCTTCAAGCTGATCAAGATCTGCTAGCAGACAGATGGACTGAAGTCTTCATGGCCGAGGAATATAAACTCGAGCGCCCCGCCAAGAACTACCCAAAATGCAGGTTTCCTCGACTGGAGGAAGAAGTGTATGACATGGCTGATCGGCCACCTCGTGGCCATGATAGAGAGGCATTCCAGCCAAAAACTCAGCCCGCACCCGACGCCATTCAAATAAAAAAGCATGGGGAAATACACCAGACCTGCGAGATGTATTGGAGGAAAAAGCAAAACATGCAAGATCGATCTACGGATCACGGGGGCGCGCCACTATGCGAGACGATAAACGTCACGCCGGATATAGTAAAAGTAAATCCGGCCGGGCCAAACACAACAAGCAAGACCAATTCGAGCTGTGTCGTGATATAGCCCAATATAGAGGCGCCACACACCCCTTATGCTTGACAGACGAAGTAATGGATCATCAAAACCTAGAAGATTTCAAACCCGTAACTATTGAATCATAGGACGGCACAACAGATCCTGCAGTATGGATTGATATTTCCTACTCCACATCCACATGGCCCGCGGCGATCACTTACACGCCATCAAATACCTCCCACTAAAGCTCAAAGGGCCAGCGCGGCATTGGCTTAACAGCTTGCCAACAGAGTCCATTAGCTGTTGGGAAGATCTGGAAGCCGCATTCCTCGACAACTTTCAGGGCACTTATGTGCGACCACCAGATGCCGATGACTTGAGCCACATAATTCAGCAGCCAGAAGAATCGGCCAGGAAATTCTGGACTCGGTTCCTAACAAAGAAAAATCAAATCGTCGATTGTCCGGATGCAGAGGCCTTAGCAGCTTTCAAACACAACATTCACGACGAGTGGCTAGCCCGGCACCTTGGTCAGGAAAAGGCGAAATCTATGGCAGCCCTCACGACACTCATGACCCGCTTTTGTGCGGGAGAAGACAGCTGGCTGGCTCGCAGTAACAATATGTCAAAGAACCATGGTACTTCGGATACCAAGGACGGCAATAGCAGGTCACGTCGCAACAAACATAAGCGCCGCATTAACAGCGATAATACTGAAGATACAGCAGTCAATGCCGGATTCAAAGGCTCTAAACCCGGTCAGCGGAAAAACCATTCAAAAGAAGCACTCCAGGCCCGTCCAGTTTGGACCGTATACTAGATCGCTCGTGTCAAATGCACGGCACCCCCGACAAGCAACCCAACCACACCAACAGGGATTGTTGGGTGTTCAAGCAGGTCGGCAAGTAAATTTCCAAAGACAAAGATAAGGGGCCACATAGCGATGACGAGGAAGAGCCCCGGCAGCCGAACACCGGAGGACAAAAGAGGTTCCCCCACAAGTGCGGACGGTGAACATGATATACGCAACCCACATCCCCAAGAGGGAGCGGAAGCGTGCGCTCAGGGACGTATATGCGTTGGAGCCAGTCGCCCCAAAGTTCAACCCATGGTCCTCCTGTCCGATCACCTTCGATCACAGGGACCACCCCACTAGTATCCGTCATGCCGGATTCACCGCACTGGTCCTAGACCCAATCATTGACGGATTTCACCTCACTCGAGTCCTTATGGATGGCGGCAGCAGCCTGAACCTGCTTTATGAGGACATAGTGCGCAAAATGGGTATAGACCCCTCAAGGATCAAACCCACAAAAACGACCTTTAAAGGCGTCATTCCAGGTGTAGAGGCCCATTGCACAGGCTCAATTACACTGGAAGTGGTCTTCGGATCCCCGGATAACTTCCGAAGCGAAGAATTAATCTTCGATATAGTACCGTTCCGCAGTGGCTATCATGCACTGCTCGGGCGAACCGCATTTGCAAGATTCAATGCGGTACCGCATTATGCATACCTCAAGCTCAAGATGCCGGGACCTCAGGGGGTCAGCGCAATTAAGGGAAAGACATAGCGCTCTCTCCGTACGGAGGAGCACACTGCGGCCCTCGCAGCAGAAGCGCAAAGCAGCCTCTCTAGGCAATCCACCAGTTCGGCGTTTCAAGAGCCGGACACCCTCAAGCGCGCTCAGAGTAATCGACAACTAGACCGCTTGGCACTATCTGAGCTCGTGTAGCAATGCGGGCCGCTTTGTTATTTTTCTCTTTCAGGACTTTAATATCTAGAAACCCTGTCTGGCAGCATGATTGCCGAACACATGATGCAACAACCAAGGAGGCAACAAGCTACGTCACACCACGGAACTCCCGGGTGGATTACGATAACGAGTGAAATATTTGTTTTAATACTATTCCTCAGCTTGCCCTTGGAAGGGCATAGTCCTACTTTTTGCCTATCGCACTATCTGTATCATTCTGCTTTAACGCACCTCTTTCAATAAACAACGCATAACATTACTACTATTATTGCATTCTTGTTTTATATATGTGTTCATTAATGACACCTTGCAACTGTACATTTTGGTACGGCCAACACACCAGGGGCTTAAGTACCCCACAATTTGGTGTGAGAAGTCCGAACATTTCACAAGTGCGGCACCCCGAACTTATAGCATTATATGCATCAGCTCTGAATCATGTCTTTGGTTAAATGTTGGGTTTGCCCGGCTCCTATGTTTTGGTACCTTACGTTCCGCTCCATCGGCTAAGGTAGCGCTAGGAGAACTACTGCGATTGTGCCCCGGTTCTGCTGGGCTAAGCACCTCAGTAGAGAAAGCTAAAACTGACTGTCATGATAAAGCGAGAGACTGGTCGCTGTTCAGCGAGGTTTCGAGTCCCTAAAGACTTATGCCGCTTAGAGCGAGGAGCCGGTCATGTCCGGCTTAAAGGCGTGTATCGCGCCCCGAATTCGGCCTTCCGAATACCAGGGGCTTCGTCGAAATTTAAAATTATAGAATTCTATGGCTAAGTGAGTGTGATAAAGCATTATTAGTCCGATTGCCATGTTCGCTGTGCTGAGCACCTCCCTCGAAGGACCCAAAAATGGGAACAAGAGTGCTTAGGTTTATCCTGAACACCCCAGCACTCGCGGCATGGGGGCAGAAGCCGAGGAATAGCCATCTCTCAGATTGGATAAACAGCCAAACAAAAGGTAATATTTTAAATTCAAACAAGCGTTGCATAGCGCATATGAAACAAGTTTTCATCATACAGGATCACACAAGCAAGGTTACTCAAATATTACATCCTTTGAACACTCGTCCGCTACAAGACGGGCACCCTTCAGGACACCCTCATAATAAATTTCGGGGGTGCGATGCTCCTTGCCCTACGGTGGTCCCTCCTTGATCAGCTTTATGGCGTCTAGCTTGGCCCATTGCACCTTCACGTGGGCAAAAGCCCGGTGTGCACCTTCGATGCAGACAAACCGCTTGATGACCTCTAGCCATGGGCAGGTGTCCACAAGCCGCCTCACCAGGCCGAAGTAGCTGTTCGGAAGGGCGTCGCTAGGCCACAGCCGGACTATAAAGCCTTTCATGGCCTGTTCGGACGCTTTATGTAGCTCGACCAGCTGCTTCAGCTGGTCGCTCATGGGCATTGGGTGTTCGGTCCCAGTATACTGAGACCAGAACAGCTTCTCCGTTGAGCTCCCCTCCTCGGCCTGGTAAAACTGTGCGGCATCCGACACGCTGCGGGGCAAATCTGCGAATGCTCCTGGAGAGCTCCGGATTCGGGTAAGTAACAGGTAATTCACTTTCACATGCTTACTTTGCATATAGAATGCCTTACCCGCCACTATTTTCTTCATCGCGTCAATCTCCTGGAGGGCCTTCTGTGCTTCGGCCTTGGCACTCTTTGCACTTTCACGGACGGTGGCAAGCTCGGACTCTCGCGTCTTCGAGTCACGCTCCAACGCCTCATGCTTCAACACGAGAGCTTGGAGCTCTTGCTGCACCTCGCCCACCCGTGCTTCTTGCCTTTCCCGTTCGGTTCGTTCCTTGGCCGCTTTGTCTTCGGCCTCGGTTAGCGCTTGCTTCAGGGTCACCACCTCGGTCGTGGCCCCTGGCAAATATACGATGATCCTGTCATTTTGCAATCGCGTCTTCTTTTATATATAGATAGACAGGGTATTACTTACCCTTGTTCTCCTCGAGCTGCCTCTTGGCAAGGCCGAGCTCGTTCTTGGACCCCTCGAGGTCCTGCTTCAATGTGGCGACCTCCGCAGTCAGTGCGGCTGAGGCCAGCAGCGAAGCCTGCATACGCATATTGACATACTTATATTAGACTCCTGCGATGTTGTTTGATCCTCTGTTCGGCTTTTCTTTGTGAACACCAAACAGAGCTTCAGGGGCTACTGTCTATGCGTTAATATTTTTCCTATATTTTAACACTCACCTCCAAGCCTGTTGGAAGGCTGGCACAGGCTTCAGTCAATCCGCTCTTGGCGGACTGAACCTTCTGGCACACCGCACTCATAATAGTGCGGTGCTCCTCGTCGATGGAAGCGCTGCGAAGCGCTCCCAACAGATTGTCCGGTGCCTCTGGATGGATAGATTTCACCGGCACAGGCGTCTTGCCCCTCTTGGAAGGAGGCCGCCTGCCCAAATCCGAAACCGCTGGAGGTTCCGGCGCGGTGTTCGGCTAAGGGCCAAACTCGGAGCCCTCAGGGGCCTTGTCCCCCCTGCTCCCAGAGTCTGGAAGGTCGCCTTGAGGCACCTCCGGGACTGTCTCCCCTTGATCCGGTGCCTCTTGAGACAATACTTCGGCGTTGTCAGCAGGGCAAGGGGAGGTGGCGGTCGGAAGTGGATCGCTATCCATATCCAACGAGCCCAGGGAGCCGTCCGACGATACATCAATACTGGCTCGTGGCAGCCTGCATAATCATATTCGGCGTTAGGGGAAGTAGTGCGAAAAAGGATACTATGAGTTACTCTGGTATTTGAATACTTACGACCTCCCCAGGGGCTTGGCCCTGGGTAAGCACTCGTCTTCGCCTTCGGTGGCGGTGGTGGAACTGTCCGGAAGGAGAGTCCTTCCCTTCTTGGACCCTCCAGCCTCCCCACTTGGGGCGGCCTTCCTTTTCTTATCTCCCCCAACTGAAGGGGGAGCATCTTCTTCTTCCTCGTCGTCTTCGGGGGAGGAGTGTGTCGCAGAGTCATTGGACGGTGAGTTCGATGACGCCTGGCGCCAGGAACTCTTTCGGGTTCCCTTGGCCTTCTTGGTCTTCTCCGACACCTTGTAAGGAGCCGGAGTCAGCATCTCCGTCAGGAGAGCGCCCGCGGTGTCTTCGGGCAAAGGGGCCGGACAGTTAATCTGCCCCGCCGTCTCCACTCAGTCCTATCAAAGGCATGGAAATCAGACCCCACACATGATTAAGCTAGGGGAAATAAATATCCTACGGGACGTATTGAACTCACCGAACGCGCTAGGCGCTTTGCGCTTAGCCCGCGGTCCTCGACGAGAGAAGGAGGGAACTCAGCGCCCTTGAACAGCACCTTCCAGGCGTCCTTGTGCGTCGTATCAAAGAGCTCGCTCAGAGTTGGTGCTGGGCCGGGTCGAACTCCCACAAGTTGAAATCCCGTTGTTGACACGGGAGGATCCGGCGAATGAGCATGACCTGGACTATGTTGACAAGCTTGAGCTTCTTGCTTGCCATACTGCGGATACATTTCTGGAGTCCGTCCAGCTCCACCGATGAACCCCACGACAAGCCCTTCTCTTTCCAGGAAGTGAGCCGTGTAGGGAATTCGGATCGAAACTCTAGGACCGCCGCCCATTTGGCGTCGCGTGACTCGGTGATGTAGAACCACGCCGATTGCCACCCCTTTATGGTCTCCACAAAGGATCCTTCTAGCCATATAACATTGGGCATCTTGCCCACCATGGCTCCACCGCATTCTGCTTGTTGGCCACCCACCACCTTCGGCTTGATATTGAAGGTCTTTAACCATAGGCCGAAGTGGGGCTGGATGCGCCGGAAAGCCTCACACACGACGATGAACGCCGAAATGTTGAGGACGAAGTTCGGGGCCAGATCATGAAAGTCAAGCCCGTAGTAGAACATGAGGCCACGGACGAATGGATGGAGGGGAAACCCCAGTCCATGGAGGAAGTGGTGAAGGAAAACTACCCTCTCGTAAGGTTCCGGGGTAGGGACGATCTGGCCCGCTGCGGGCAGCCAATGCGCGATATTCGCGGCTAAGTATCCGGCTCCGCGCAGCTTCTTGATATGTCCCTCCGTAACGGAGGAAGCCATCCATTTGCCTCCCGCTCCGGACATGTTTGGAGAAGGTTGAGGGAAAGGATGTAGTCTTGGGTGTTGGAGCTCGAGTGCGCGAAAATGGATGAGCAATGGAGGAAGAAGGCGTGGATGAATGATATGGGCGGACGAAACTATGCGTCCCCACTAGCCTGGTAAAACTCGCTTATCCCCCAAGTGCCGTAATTGATGGCGCGGTTGGGTTACCCACGACCGTATTGATGAGAATCCCGTAATTAGGGGAACACGATCTTTGCTTTGACAAGACGTGTCAAGAAACCGCCTCGCGTTATGTGTGAGGCTGGTTGAAGAAAAACGGTTCTAATAATTACCGGCCCGTGGCATAATGTCGTGTTGCCGAAACATGTCAGCAGATTAGATTTGTGGAAATATTATTCTCTCTTCGGTGGTATGTGGAACTTATTTTGTAGGGTCGGACACTATCCTTGTATTCTAATCCTTCCGTGATGTATTCGGAGGAGGAACCCGCCTTGCAATGCCGAAGACAATACTGCACGCTGGACTCATCATCATTGAAGCCTGGTTCAGGGGCTACTGTGGGAGTCCTGGATTAGGGGGTCTCTGGACAGCCGGACTATATTCTTTGGTCGGACTGTTGGACTATGAAGATACAAGATTGAATACTTCATCTCATATCCGGATGGGACTCTACTTGGCGTGGAAGGAAAGCTAGGCAGTACGGATATGGATATCTCCTCCTTTGTAACCCACCTTGTGTAACCCTAACCCTCTCCGGTGTCTATATAAACCGGAGGGTTTTAGTCCGTAGGACACAACAACTACAACATACAATCATACCATAGGCTAGCTTCTAGGGTTTAGCCTCTCTGATCTCGTGGTAGATCTACTCTTGTACTACCCATATCATCAATATTAATCAAGCAGGACGTAGGGTTTTACCTCCATCAAGAGGCCCCGAACCTGGGTAAAACATCGTGACCCCTGCCTCATGTTACCATCTGCCTAGACGCATAGTTCGGGACCCCCTACCCGAGATCCGCCGGTTTTGACACCGGCAGTGGCCCTTTAGCAGCGGTTCGTGCAGAACCGGTACTAAAGGGGGGGACATTTAGTCCCCACCCTTTAGTGCCGGTTATAGAACCGACACTAAAGGCCCTTACGAACCGGTGCTATAGCTCGGTTCTCCACTAGTGCCTCCTTGGGTAACGGCGACATAATTTGGATTTCCAAAACTGATCTGATGACCAGGGGTGTAGCTGTCGATCTCCTCTAGATGGCCAACCGAGTTGGCCCGCAGTGTGAAGCCGCCGAATACAAAGATCTGGTCGAGGAGAAAAATCCCTCTACAGTAGCGTTGTTGTAGATGATTGATGGAGCCATCGAGCCTTTCGACGACGGCACAGTGGACTCCCAATGAAAGCACCAATGTCGGTGTTAAAACCGGCAGATCTCGGGTAGGGGGTCCCGAACTGTGCGTCTAAGGATCGATGGTAACAGGAGACAGGGGACATGATGTTTACCCAGGTTCGGGCCCTCTTGATGGAGGTAATACCCTATGTCCTGCATGACTGAATTTGATGAATATAGGGGTTACAAGAGTTGATCTACCACGAGATCATAATGGCTAAACCCTAGATGTCTAGCCTATATGATTATTATTGTGTTCGCCTCTACGAAATAAACCCTTCGGTTTATATAGACACCTAAGGGGGCTAGGGTTTGTACAGGTTCGGTTTACAGAGAAAAGAATCTTCATATCCGCACGCTAAGCTTGCCGTCCACGCCACGGAGAGTCCCATCCGGACACGGGGAAAGTCTTCTGTCTTGTCTCTCCACGGCCCGTTAGTCCGGCCCATATCATATAGCCCGGATGCTCGAGGACCCCATAATCCTGGACTCCCTCACTCCCCAAGCTTCTTCCTCTATGGCTGCCTCCTAGATGGGGAGAGGTTCTCTCCTCTGGTCCTTGGCCACCAAGGCTCTCGGATGGGCGAGAGCCCCTCCGAGGTTGGATCTTTACTCTATGTCTCTCTATTTTTGGTACTATTTTCTGGCCAAACACCGTTTCTTAATTATCCGTGGATTCATAACTCTGATTGAGCTGAAATTTTGAGATGATACTTTTCCATAAAATTAGCTTTCTTGTGGCGAACAAAGAGTCCAACCGACTTGAGGAGCAGCCACATGGGACCATGGCACGCCCAAGGGGGTGGGCGCGTCCCTAGCCGTGTGGGGCCCTCAGGCACTGTCTTGCGTTGATTCCTTTGCCCAAAAACAACATATATTCCTGAAAAAATCATATTAAATCACCAAGGTATTTTTACCTTCATAGATATCAATTTTCTGCAAAACCAAAAAAACAAAAAACAGGAACTAGCATTGGGCACTATATTAATAGGTTAGTGTAGAATAATAATATAAAAGTGCACCAAGACCATATATAATAGATGTTAATATAGCATAAATACTTCAAAAAATATAGGTACGTTGGAGACATATCAGAGCTCTTGACATGGTGATGTCCGTAGGGTGTTGTACACCATGTAAATCCAATGACCGTCATGCCTCTTCAAACTCTTGTGTTCCTCCATCGCTGGTGGGACAACCTACTCCCATCCCCGACGGCAAGCAGCACTATCGCACATACCTTACCGCAAAACACTACACCATTGCCAACCAGGACATCCTGCTTCCATCCTCACACCATCTGTTATCCTCTAACAGTGGCAGCCCCACTCCGCACACGAACTAGTCAAACCTCGTACTCCCCATCCACCTCAGACTCCACTGCAATGTCTTCCCTGGCTCCGGGTCATTCTCGTTCGAGGCCTCGCCATAGTCCTCCGTATTGGTCCAGGATACGTCTCCAATGTATCAATATTATTTATTGTTTCATGCTATTATATTATCCCATTATATTATCAATCTTAGATACTTTATATGCATTTTATGCTATTTTATATAATTTCTAGGAACTAACCTATTAACCAAGTGCCTAGTGTCAGTTGTTGTTTTCTTCTTGTTTTTGGTTTTCCATAAAATCAGTATGAAGTGGAGTCCAAACGCTATGAAACTCTTTGACAATTTTTTCTGGACAAAAGAGACCCTTGAAGCTTCGAGAGGAGCCAAGATGGCAAACGAGCAGACGACAAGGCAATAGGGCGCGCCTTGTTACCTTGTGGGCCTCACGTGGCTCCGTATGACCTAATTTCACTTCTATAAATTCTCAAATAGCGGGAAATCCCCAGAGAGCCACCCGTAACACTGCTTCCACCACTTGAAGCTTCTGTTCTTTCGTGATCCCATCTGGAGGCCTTTTCCGGTACTCTGCCGGAGGGGGAATCGATCACAGAGGGCTTCTACATCATCCTTGTTGCCTTCTGATGGTGCGTGAGTAGTTCACCATAGATATATGGGTCCATAGCTAGTAGGTCTCTCTCTTTGATCTTCAATACAGTGTTCTCCTCGATATTCTTGGAATTCTATCTGATGTAATCTTCTTTTGTGGCGTGTGTTTGTTGGGATCTGATGAATTGTGGCCTTGTGGGTTTATGATTAGATTATTCACTGAAAGTAATTGAGTCTTTTTTGAACTTTATTATGCATGATTATGATAGCTTTGTATTCCAATCCAATCTATCAGTTTGGTTTGGTCAACTAGATTGATTTATCTTCAGTTGGAGGGGTGCTTTGTAATGGCTTCAATCTTGTGGTGTCCTTACCCCATGACAGAAGGGGTAGCGAGGCACGTATTTGTATTGTTGCCATTAAGGGTAAAACTATGGGTTTTATTCATATTGCTTGAGTTTGCTTTGTCTACATCATGTCATCTTTCTTAAGGTGTTACTCTATTTTTCATGAACTTAATACCATAAATGCATGCTAGATAGTGGTTGATTGGTTAAGTAATAGTAGTAGATGCAGGTAGGAGTCGGTCTACTTGTCACAGACGTGATGCCTATATGTATGATCACTGCCATGAATAACGTCATAACTATGCGTTTTTCTATCAATTGCCCAACAGTAATTTGTCTACTCATTGTATGCTATTGTTTCGAGGGAGAAGCCTCCAGTGAAAACCATGGCCCCGGGATCCACTTTAATCATATAATAAAAACCAAAAATACCTTTTTGCAATTTATTTACTTTTCTTTTGTTTTGCAATTTATCTATCTACCTATACAAGATTTAATCCTTGCAAGTAACGAGTTCAAGGGGATTTACAACCCTCTTTCCCGCTTTGGGTGCAAGTATTTTCTTTTGTTTGTGCAGGTGTTGTTCATTGGGGTTTGTGTGATTCTCCTATTGGTTCAATAAAGTTGGTTCTCACTGAGGGAAATGCTTATCTCTACTGTACTGTTTCACCCTTCCTGATGTGGAGCATCCCAAGGTCATCCCCATGGACCCACCTTCGTCTCCCCAAGTGCCAAGTTGACCTATGACACATGCATGTGCAAGAGCTCTCGAGACTGAGGTGACATCTCTCCTCTTGCGATTCCCTTTTGAAACACATGAGACATGGCTACTACCTCAAGCAAAGACACTTTGCATACTGAGGTACCATGAAACTAGCCATGGACAAGCTACGGAGCAAGGCCGAACAAAGGGAGATGAGGAATGTGAAGACGAAGAAGAAAATGAGCAAGTCGGGAGCTGCCCGGATGATCCGGACCCCGGCCTGGACGATCTGGCTACCACGCACCAAGACTACAACAACCTCCTCTTGATAACCCACAAGTATAGGGGATCAATTGTAGCCTCTTTCGATAAGTAAGAGTGTCGAACCCAACGAGGAGCTAAAGGTAGAACAAATATTCCCTCATGTTCTATCGACCACCGATACAACTCTACGCACGCTTGACGTTCGCTTTACCTAGAAAAAGTATGAAACTAGAAGTACTTTGTAGGTGTTTTTGGGTAAGCTTGCAAGAAAGTAAAGAACACGAAAATAAAAGCTAGGGGCTGTTTAGATAAAGACACAACTAAATTAGTTTTAGTAGAGAGATTTTGCCAACAAGAAAGTTATTTGTCCTAGGCAATCGATAACTAGACCGGTAATCATTATTGCAATTTTATTTGAGGGAGAGGCATAAGCTAACATACTTTCTCTACTTGGATCATATGCACTTATGATTGGAACTCTAGCAAGCATCCGCAACTACTAAAGATTCATTAAGGTAAACCCCAACCATAGCATTAAAGTATCAAGTCCCCTTTATCCCATACGCAAACAACCTACTTACTCGGGTCTATGCTTCTGTCACTCACGCCACCCACCATAAGCAAATCATAAGCATATTACAAACCCTACAGCGGGAATCCCTCATGCTTGCGTGACATGGAGAGCACCATAGGACAGCACCAATAATAAAACATACAACTCAAACCAATCACGATCATAAAATAGCCATTAGGACAAAACAGATCTACTCAAACATCATAGGATAGCCATACATCATTGGGAAATAATATATAGCGTTGAGCACCATGTTTAAGTAGAGATTACAGTGGGTAAGAGAGAGGTTACACCGCTGCATAGAGGGGGGAAGAGTTGGTGATGATGGCGGTGAATTTGTTGGTGAAGATGACGGTGATGATGATGGCCCCCCGGCGGCACTCCGGCGCCACCGGAAGCAAGGGGGAGAGGGGCCCCCTTCTTCTTCTTCTTCTTCCTTGACCTCCTCCCTAGATGGGAGAAGGGTTTCCCCTCTGGTCCTTGGCTCCCATGGCATGGGAGGGGCGAGAGCCCCTCCGAGATTGGATCTATCTCTCTGTTTCTCTCTGGTTCTGCGTTCTGTTCTGGCTCTGTTTCATCGTTTCGTATATATATGGAGATCCGTAACTCCGATTGTCCTGAAAGCTTCGCCGTGATTTTTTTCCGAATATTAGCTTTCTTGCGGCAAAAGAAGAGCGTCAACCGCCTTACGGTGGGCTCACGAGGGTAGGGGGCGCGCCCTAAGGGGGCGGGCGCCCCCCTGGCTCGTGACAACCTCGGGCACTCGTTCGTGTTGATTTTCCTTCCGAATTTTCCATATTTTCCAAAAATAAGCTCCATCTGTTTTTATCCCGTTTGGACTCCGTTTGATATGGATATTCTGCGAAACCAAAAACATGCAACAGACAGGAACTGGCACTGGGCACTGGATCAATATGTTAGTCCCAAAAATAATATAAAAAGTTGCCAAAAAGTATATGAAAGTTGAATAATATTGGCATGGGACAATCAAAAATTATAGATACGCTGGAGACGTATCAGCATCCCCAAGATTAATTCCTGCTCGTCCTCGAGTAGGTAAATGATAAAAAAATTGATGTGGAATGCTACCTAGCATAATCTTGATCATATGTCTAATCATGGCATGAATATTAAGACACGAGTGATTCAAAGAAATAGTCTATCCTTTGACATTAAGATAATAATACTTCAAGCATACTAATAAAGCAATCATGTATTTTCAAAATAACATGGCCAAAGAACGTTATCCCTACAAAATCATATAGTCTGGCTATGCTCCATCTTCACCACACAAAATATTCAAATCATGCACAACCCCGATGACAAGCCAAGCAATTGTTTCATACTTTTGACGTTCTCAAACCTTTTCAACTTTCACGCAATACATGAGTGTGAGCCATGGACATAGCACTATAGGTGGAATAGAATATGATGGTGGAGGAGACAAAAAGGAGAAGATAGTCTCACATCAACTAGGCGTATCAACGGGCTATGGAGATGCCCATTAATATATATCAATGTGAGTGAGTAGGGATTGCCATGCAACGGATGCACTAGAGCTATAAGTATATGAAAGCTCAAACTGAAACTAAGTGGGTGTGCATCCAACTTGCTTGCTCATGAAGACCTCGGGCATTTGAGGAAGCCCATCATCGGAATATACAAGCCAAGTTCTATAATAAAAATTCCCACTAGTATATGAAAGTGTTAACTCAAGAGACTCTCTATATGAAGAACATGGTGCTACTTTGAAGCACAAGTGTGGTAAAAGGATAGTAACATTGCCCCCTTTTTTTCTTTTTTTTTGCGGGCTTCTTTGGCCCCCTTTTTTTTATTTAGGCTTCTTTGGCCTCTTCTTTTTTTTTTTGGGAAATGCTCTAATAATGATGATCATCACACTTTTATTTACTTACAACTCAATATTACAACTCGATACTAGAACAAAGATATGACTCTATATGAATGCCTCCGGCGGTGTACCGAGATGTGCAATGATCTAGCGTAGCAATGACATCAAAAAACGGACAAGCCATGAAAACATCATGCTAGCTATCTTACGATCATGCTAAGCAATATGACAATAAATTCTCAAGTCATGTATATGATGATGATGGAAGTTGCATGGCAATATATCTCGAAATGGCTATGGAAATGCCATAATAGGTAGGTATGGTGGCTGTTTTGAGGAAGATATAAGGAGGTTTATGTGTGATAGAGCATATCGTATCATGGGGTTTGGATGCACCGGCGAAGTTTGCACAAACTCTCGAGGTGAGAAAGGGCAATGCACGGTACCGAAGAGGCTAGCAATGATGGAAGGGTGAGAGTGCGTATAATCCATGGACTCAACATTAGTCATAAAGAACTCACATATTTATTGAAAAAATCTATTAGTCATCGAAACAAAGTACTACGCGCATGCTCCTAGGGGGATAGATTGGTAGGAAAAGACCATCACTCGTCCCCGACCGCCACTCATAAGGAAGACAATCAATAAACACCTCATGCTCAGACTTCGTTACATAACGGTTCACCATACGTGCATGCTACGGGACTTGCAAACCTCAACACAAGTATTTCTCAATTTCAAAATTACTCGACTAGCATGACTCTAATATCACCATCTTTATATCGCAAAACTATTGCAAGGAATCAAACATATCATATTCAGCGATCTACAAGTTTATGTAGGATTTTATGACTAACCATGTGAATGACTAGTTCCTGTCATCTCTCTAAATAGATATAAGTGAAGCACGAGAGTTTAATTCTTTCTACAAAAGATATGCCCGTGCTCTAACAAATATAAGTGAAGCAAAAGAGCATTCTAAAAATGGCGGTTGTCTAAGTGAAGAGAAACAGGCAATCCAAACTTCAAATGATATAAGTGAAGCACATGATGCATTCTATAAAGCCATACTCAAAAGATATAAGTGAAGTGCAATGAGAATTATATAAATCAACCAAGGACTATCTCATGCCATCATGGTGCATAAAAAGAAAAAGAAAAACCTAAATGCAAAAGACGCTCCAAGACATGCACATATCGCATGAACGAAACGAATCCGAAAACATACCGATATTTGTTGAAGAAAGAGGGGATGCGTCCCCAGCATCCCCAAGCTTAGACGCTTGAGTCTCCTTGAATATTTACTTGGGGTGCCTTGGGCATCCCCAAGCTTGAGCTCTTGCCTCTCTTCCTTCTTCTCACATCGAGACCTTCTCAATCATCGAACACTTCATCCACACAAAACTTCAACAGAAAACTCGGTAAGATCCGTTAGTATAATAAAGCAAATCACTACTCTAAGTACTGTTGCAAACCAATTAATATTTTGTTTTTGCATTGTATCTACTGTAATATAACTTTTCCATGGCTTAATCCACTGATATAAATTGATAGTTTCATCAAAACAAGCAAACTATGCATCAAAAACAGAATCTATCTAAAACAGAACAGTCTTTAGCAATCTGAACATTCACCATACTTATGATACTTGAAAAATTCTGGAAAAATTAGGAAAAATAAAAAATTTGTACATAAAGACAGTGCAAAAAGAATCAGAACCGTTTGACGTTCCAGTAAAAAACTAAAATTCACGCACTACAGCCAAAGTTTCTGTCCTGCACCGCACAAACCAACAAGCATCGTAAACATCCTAAAGGAAAACCTTGGCACATTATTTTTATAATACAATGGAATTGTACAAGGGGATAATTATTTTTGTTGAAAAGTTTCTGTAATCAAGATTTACAAAGTTTCCGTGAGCATGAACAAAGTTCAAGGCTAGCTCCCACTTAAACAATGCTTGTCACTACCACTTTCACTTTCCTTTTTGAAAAAGTTTTGGGTTCCCCTCTTTATTTTTGTTGTTTTTAAACTATATAAAAGCACTCAACAGAAATAAATGACTCTCTAAAAATTCCAGGTTGTCTCCCTGGTAGCACTTTCTTTAAAGCCATTAAGCTGGGCATGTAGTGCTCAAGTAGTGAATCCACCCGGATCCCAAGGTATATCAAAGCCAATTTGAATCAACAATTATTTGTAATTTAGTGGTGAGCACAAGGTAACATATATCATGTAATGACGAAGTCTAACTCTCTTCCTATGCATCAGCATGTCATAAAAGAACAATTCATGCACACAAAGTAAAGGCCAATGCATAGTATAAACAGTTTCTTGCGATTTTATCATATTGGAAACATAGAGAGGTGGAGATATAGTTCCTCTCTCATAATAATTGCAAGTAGGAGCAGCAGGCACATGCATATTGTATTCATCAAAATTTTCATGTGCAATGGTAAAATGCAACCCATCAATATAATCCTTAATAAAAGCAAACTTCTCCGATATAGTGTAGTTGGGAGAATTCAAAAAGATAATAGGACTATCATGCGTGGATGCAATAGCAACAACTTCATGTTTAACATAAGGAACTATAGTTAGTTCATCTTCATAAGCATAATTCATATGGGCATCTTGGCCACAAGCATAGCAAGCATCATCAAAAAGGGATATTTCAAGAGAATCAACGGGATCATAGTAGTCATCATAGCAATCATCCTTCGGTAAGAATGAAGGGAAATTAAACAATGTATGAGTTGAAGAGCTACTCTCATTAGAAGGTGGGCACGGGTAGCTAATCCGCTCTTCCTCCTTTTGTTCTTTGCTCTCCTCCTCATCTTTTTCATCCAATGGGCTCACAGTTTCATCAATTTCTTCTTCCATAGACTCCTGCAAAATATTAGTCTCTTCTTGGACAGCAGAGTATTTCTCAATATATGGTTTAACATAAGCATTAGAAGCATAATTATCATAGCAATATTTAAGTATGGCAAAATTTTCAGATTTGTGAAAAGTAGCATCATACTTTTCAATCAAAGAAGCAATTTCATAAGCACCCTTAAAAGCAAAAAATTCTTCAATTTATTGAAAACACCTTTAGCATACGAAGATACGATTCCATTATCACTAAACTCACATTGGTAGGGAAGGTGTTTCTTAGGGTTTTCAGAACAACAAGTAAAATCATATATTTCACATAAATTCCAAGTATAGCATTGCAAACAATGAATTCGACCCAATAGAATTTTCCCTTTTTTGGATATTCGGTGTCGCACATAACAAGCATGCTCATCTAATGATTTGCCCTCAACCAAGCTAGTTGGGGTTTCAGCACGAGCACATAGGGATCGAAGATGATCCAAGTAATAAGCTTCAGCAGTGTGATAGATTTTGAGTGGTTCTTCAACCATTGGTTTAGTAGGTACAACTAATTTTTTTTGGTATTTTGCGTTTCCTACCCATAACTAAAGATAGAAAACAACTAAGAACAGCAAATAAAAATTACTTAGTGATAAAGCAAACAAGCACACACGAGAATATTCACCCCACGCTATTGCTCCCCGGCAACGGTGGCAGAAAAAGGTCTTGATAACCCACAAGTATAGGGGATCAATTGTAGCCTCTTTCGATAAGTAAGAGTGTCGAACCCAACGAGGAGCTAAAGGTAGAACAAATATTCCCTCAAGTTCTATCGACCACCGATACAACTCTACGCACGCTTGACGTTCGCTTTACCTAGAAAAAGGATGAAACTAGAAGTACTTTGTAGGTGTTTTTGGGTAAGCTTGCAAGAAAGTAAAAACACGAAAATAAAAGCTAGAGGCTGTTTAGATAAAGACGCAACTAAATTAGTTTTAGTAGAGAGCTTTTGTCAACAAGAAAGTTATTTGTCCCTAGGCAATCGATAACTAGACCGGTAATCATTATTGCAATTTTATTTGAGGGAGAGGCATAAGCTAACATACTTTGTCTACTTGGATCGTATGCACTTATGATTGGAACTCTAGCAAGCATCCGCAACTACTAAAGATTCATTAAGGTAAACCCCAACCATAGCATTAAAGTATCAAGTCCCCTTTATCCCATACGCAAACAACCTACTTACTCGGGTCTATGCTTCTGTCACTCACGCCACCCACCATAAGAAAATCATAAGCATATTGCAAACCCTACAGCGGGAGTCCCTCACGCTTGCGCGACAGGGAGAGCACCATAGGACAGCACCAATAATAAAACACACAACTCAAACCAATCACGATCATCAAATAGCCATTAGGACAAAACAGATCTACTCAAACATCATAGGATAGCCATACATCATTGGGAAATAATATATAGCGTTGAGCACCATGTTTAAGTAGAGATTACAGCGGGTAAGAGAGAGGTTAGACCGCTGCGTAGAGGGGGTAAGAGTTGGTGATGATGGCGGTGAAGTTGTTGGTGAAGATGACGGTGATGATGATGGCCCCGGTGGCACTCCGGCGCCACCGGAAGCAAGGGGGAGAGGGCCCCCCTTCTTCTTCTTCTTCTTCCTTGACCTCCTCCCTAGACGGGAGAAGGGTTTCCCCTCTAGTCCTTGGCTCCCATGGCGTGGGAGGGGCGAGATCCCCTCCGAGATTGGATCTATCTCTCTGTTTCTCTCTGGTTCTGCGTTATGTTCTGGCTCTGTTTCACCGTTTCGTATATATATGGAGATCTGTAACTCTGATTGGCCTGAAACCTTTGCCGTGATTTTTTTCCGAATATTAGCTTTCTTGCGGCAAAACAAGAGCGTCAACCGCCTTACGATGGGCTCACGAGGGTAGGGGGCGCGCCCCCCTGCCTCGTGACCACCTCGGGCACTGGTTCGCGTTGATTTTCCTTCCGGATTTTCCATATTTTCCAAAAATAAGGTACGTCCGTTTTTATCCCGTTTGGACTCCGTTTGATATGGATATTCTGCGAAACCAAAAAGATGCAATAGACAGGAACTAGCACTGGGCACTGGATCAATATGTTAGTCCAAAAAATAATATAAAAAGTTGCCAAAAAGTATATGAAAGTTGAAGAATATTGGCATGGAACAATCAAAAATTATAGATACGACAGAGACGTATCACCTCCTCAACGAAGTCGGATCATCCGTACCAGATCCCGGATCATTCAGACGGAGTCGGACATCCGGACCAGAACCCGGATGACCGGACCAGCCGCTGCCTCACGACAAATCTGGACGGTCACCCGGATCATCCATACACTCGAAGCCCGGATCATCTGGACCTTGCATGCGTGCATGACTTGGCCGTAGCCCATGTAACTCCACCTACCCCTAGACTATATATACTCCAACTCCGCCCATGTTTTAGGGTTAGCATTGTGATAGCTCAACATCGAGACCGAGCCTTGCTCGTCCACTTATCCCTACTCCTATGGACAATAAGATCTCCTAGGAGAAGATCCCCCGAGTGGATTCAAGACCCCTCTTGAGGGAAGATACCCTAGTGGATTCAAGACCTCTTTCCTCACGGATTGGGATGAACTAGTTGCCGTGTATCCTTCGTTGTTGACTTTGGATCTTGTATCTCCAATTTGTGTATGTGGATTTAGCACATGTGTGACCGAATCTTGTTGATTTGAGTGTTTTTCTCTCGTGTGTTCATCATATTCTTCGGGAATTCCCCTCCAAATCATGAAAGATCGATCATTTGGGTTCCACCCTACATCATCTTGGTATCGTGAGCCATGGTTGATCACGAATTTGGAGTCCCTACCCCCACTTTCTAGCCTATTTTTGTGTGTTTTTGTCCAATTTTGAAAATATCCACAAAAATAGGCATACCAATTTTTCTTGTGATTTTTTGGTTTGTTGATGTTTTGTTGAATTTGATCCATGGATTCGTTGTGTTGCAAGTGGATCTACCTCTTCCCCACCATCTCCACCACAAAATCCATCCAAAATCCCCCATTTTTTTATTTTTCTCCACAATTTTGATGTTCATCCCAAGCCCTAGCCCGAGCAAGTTCACCTACCCGGATCATCCGGACCAAGTCCCGGATCATCCAGACTAGCCTCGATCAGCCGGACCCTCTCCCGGATCATCCGCCTCCACTGACAGAACTGCATTTCGCCTAAAGTTTGCAGCCACGGTCATAATTTCGCATAGCTAATTTCAACCACCACCTTTCCACTTCTGCAAACCCATTGACATACCCTTGTCATAACACAACTTTCCGCAACCACCACCGCTTATCCGCTACCACCTCCAATTTTTTTGATACATTCTGTTTTGGGAATTTGAGTAGCGGTTTCCATTTCCTAACGTGTTTCAGCTACTTAGGGATAGTTCGACACCGACTTCACCACCACTCATCTTCGCCGCGAATTCGTCATCGACAATGACCACTTCACCTTTGTGACACCAACAACCGTAAGCAAGGACGGTAACTTCGACGACATCTTCGGATACTTCCCATTGCAATTGCATTGTTAACCCCAAGCCCCTTTTGCATCACTTTCATATCGAGACTAGCCATTTGAGTATTGCCGGGTGATACATCTCCAACGTATCTGAAATTTTTGATTGTTCCATGCTATTAAAGTATCAATCTTGGATATTTTATATACATTTAATAGTAACTTTATATCATTTTTTGGGACTAACCTATTGACATAGTGCCTAGTGCCAGTTGTTGTTTTTGCTTGTTTTTTTACTTTGCAGAATATTGATACGCCCATTTTGCATCATGCTTTCATATTGATATTTAATGCATTATGGGCTGTTATTACACATTATATCACAATTCTTATGCCTATTCTCTCTTATTTTACAAGGTTCACATGAAGAGGGAGAATGCCGGCAGCTGGAATTCTGGACTGGAAAAGGAGCAAATATTAGAAACCTATTCTGCACAACTCCAAAAGTCCTAAAACTTCACGGAGATTATTTTTGGAATAAAAAAAATATTGGGCGAAGAAGGAACCAGAGGGGGCCACCAGCTAGCCACAAGGGTGGAGGGCGCGCCCCCCAACCTTGTGGGGCCCCTGGCAGGCCTCCGATGCGCATCTTTGGCTACATGGTGTCTTTTACCCTGGAAATAAAAATAAGCTTGCAAGACGAAGTGTTGCCGTCTCGAGGCGGAACTTGGATAGAACCAATCTAGGGCTCCGGCGGAGCTGTTCTGCCAGGGAAACGTCCCTCCGGGATGGAGAAATCATCGCCATCGTCATCACCATCGATCCTCTCATCGAGGGAGTGTAAATATCCATCAACATCTTCACCAGCACCATCTCCTCTCAAACGCTAGTTCATCTCTTGTATTCGATCTTGGTCCCAAAACATCAGATTGGTACCTGTGAGTTGCTAGTAGTGTTGATTACTCCTTGTAGTTGATGCTAGTTGGTTTGTTCGGTGGAAGATCATATGTTTAGATCGTTAATGATAATTAATACTCCTTTGATTATGATTATGATTATGAATATGCTTTGTGAGTAGTTATGTTTGTTTCTGAGGACATGGGAGAAGTCTTGTTATAAGTAATCATGTGAATTTGGTATTCATTCGATATTTTGATGGGATGTATGTTGTCTCACCTCTAGTGGTGTTATGTGAACATCGACTACATGACACTGCACCATCATTTGGGCCTAGGGGAAGGCATTGGGAAGTAATAAGTAGATGATGGGTTGCTAGAGTGACAGAAACTTAAACCCTAGTTTATGCGTTGCTTCGTAAGGGGCTGATTTGGATCCATATGTTTCATGCTACGGTTAGGTTTACCTTAATTCTTCTTTCGTAGTTGCGGATGCTCACCAGAGTGGTTAATCATAAGTGGGAGGCTTGTCCAAGGAAGGTCATCACCCAAGCACTGGTCCATCCACCTATCAAATTATCAAAGTAACGAACGCGAATCATATGAGCATGATGAAAACTAACTTGACAACAATTCCCTTGTTTCCTCGGGAGCGCTTTGCTTTATATAACTGTAGCGACCCGATCCGATGGACCGTAGTCTCTGTGCTTAAGTGTCATCCCTAGATCAGTATTGCTGACAAACACAGTACTTGAGGATTTATAACAGAGTTCAATCACACACTTATTACATCGAGTGTCTCAAATAGACTACTTATTACAATAATATGGCTGACGTCCATCTAAATAAGATAACTACGGAAGCATCAAAGATAAATGAGTCCATCCAACTCCACGGCAAAATTGAGTGCATGACAACGACCTATCGCACCTTACTCTTCGTATGAAAATTCTGCAACATGATACATTGCAGCCGTGTACGTCAGCACATGGAATATGCTGACAAGATAACACTATAGAGCAATGAACAAATAACAGTTATCACTACATGCATATTTGGCTGGTGGAGGCTCTATGGTTATCATTTGCATAAAGCTAAATTTTCCCTACAACAAAGGAATATATTTTATTTTACTACAAAGTTTATGTCATTATTGAGATGGTACCCCCAACTCAATCCCAATATAATAATTAATAACCCAACAGATTTTTTTTGAGAAACCACTGCAGAACTTGGTTCCACGGCCTTTATTAATGAGTGGAAAACATAGTTACAAATGTACAAAGCCCAGAGGGACTAAAGATAAAAAGGGCTATCTTACCAAAACTAAGAGTTACAAAGAGAAACACCTCAAGGAGGTAAGAAAGCAATCCATCTAAACAACTCATCTCTAAATTTTGGTTTGATCCTGTGTGTCATCAGAGACATGTCATGTATAAAGCTTGATCTCCATTTGTTGAAAGATGGCCTTTCATTTCTAAAAGGGAAATTTTTGTTTTTGCCACTCTAGATTTTTCCAATTTTCCTTATGCCACTCTAGATTTTGACATTTCACTTTTTCCACTCTTAGTTTTTGATAATTATCACAATTGCCATTCAGTGGCAAAAGCAAAATAATTTTATTTTGTTTTTGCCACTCTTAGCTTTTGACAATTATCACAATTGCCACTTTGAAAATTTTGCTTTTGCCACGGGAATGGCAATTGTGATAATTGTCAAAAACTAAGAGTGGCAAAAGTGAAATGTCAAAATCTAGAGTGTCATAAGGAAAATTGGCAAAATCTAGAGTGGCAAAAACAAAATTTTCCCTTTCTAAAAACCTTTCCATTTCTAATGGTCCAAATTTTCCAGCAAGCTATGAACACCACCTCAGTAAAAAATGGCTTAGCAAATTCTGCCCTAGCCCGCATCACAGTCTCCACCTGATCATCCCCTAGAGGCCAGTAAATTTGCAAAAAATTCCATATTCTGTGGCTGAATCTGCAATTAAAAAAGAGGTGGTCTCTGTCCTCTCGATTATTTCCTGAGCAGAGGACACAGGCAGGGGAGTCAGACACATTCCAGTGTCTTCGCAGTAACATGTCCTGAGTGTTGAGCCTGTCCATGATCATCATCCAGGAGAAAACATTGATTTTTATGTGCAGGAAGAAGCCCAAATCCATTTCAACAGAGGATTAGGAATGATATTTCTATGGACATATGTGTAGTAGCTCTTGGCTACATATTGTTTACCATTTTGTTTGAGCACCTAGCAGTCTGGTTCAGCTGCCTGACACTGCATGGAGTGCACTAGTTGGTGTACCTAAAGAAGTTCCTGGTGGGCCTGCTAAGACAGTGGGAGGTGAAAAAGAGTCTCTGACTATTTACAGTCTTTAACGTCCTTGATTGTGGCCCAAGTATCAATGGCAAAAGAGAATAACCTGGCAAATCTCTGCCTCAAAGGGACCACATAATTGTCCAATTGCTAGTTATAATCCCAGAACAGCACTGTGTCTCCTTGGTTGACATGTACATATGTAAACTCTCTAAACTTGTCCATAAGTTTGCAAACATCCCTCCACCAGAAAGAACCACATTCTGCAGTAGCTTGTGGGGCTCTTTCATGGTAATATGTGTTCCAGATCAGATTCACCCAGGGCACATCATGCTTATTGAAAAAATTATTCAGATGTTTCATCAGCAATGCATCATTTTGAACACCTAAATTCAAGATGCCCAGCCCCCCTTATTTTTAGGCTTGCACACCAAGTTCCAGGCTGCAAGGGCTGGAGCCTTATCATTGCCATTCCTTCTCCACAAACACTGCCTTTGGATTCTCTACAGCTGCTTTAGTATCCCAGGAGGAATTTTCAAACTGCAGAGGAAAAAGATAGGTAGAGCAGATAGAGCAGAATTCAAGTATTGTAGTCTTCCTCCTTAGGCAAGGAAAATGGAACTAGCCGACATTTTGTGTTCCATGCTATCAACCACATGCATTAGATCCATGATTCTGAGTATCATCACCCCCACTGGCAGTCCTAGATATGTGAAGGGTAGGGATCCAACCTTACAACCAAAAGAAACAGCCATCCTGGCCAATTCCACCTCATCCACATTAATGGGGAGCATGGAAGACTTATGATAGTTTATATGCAGTCCAGTGGACTGAGAAAACCTGAGCAACATGCCTTTAAGTGCCAAAAGTTGATCCTCCTCAGCAGGTAAGATGATCAAAGTGTCATCAACATATTGCACAATTGGATAGTCAGGGTCATGGTTTGGGATTGGCAGCTGTAGGACTCCTTTGTGCAGCAGATCATTTACGGCAGATTGCAAAATTTCAGCAGCCAAAACAATCAACAAAGGGGAAAGAGGGTCACCCTGTCTGACCCCTTTTTTAAGCAAAATGTTTCCCAGGTACTCCATTGACAAGGACTGATGAAGTCCCAGTAGATAGGAATTGTTTGACCCAAAGTATCCATTTCTCCAGGAAAACCTTTAGTCTTAGGATTTTATATATTGCCTCATGCTCAATTGAGTCAAAGGCCTTCTCAAAATCCAATTTGAGGATAACAATTTTCCTTTTGGAGTGGTGGCATTGATGCAGGTATTCCAAGGTCCAGGCGACACAATCCTGGATGGTCCTAGATTTTATAAAACCATACTGATTTTTGTGTATGCATCTCATAATTTCCAACTGAAATCTATCAGCAGCCATTTTAGAAATGAATTTCAGCTCCATACTTGTAAGAGATATAGGTCTAAAATCATTAACAGTTTTAGGGACAGCCACTTTTGGTATGAGAGTTATGTAAGATTCATTAATGTTCTCCAGCTTAGCTGTCCCATCATGAAAAGCCTTGGCTAACTCATAGAAATCATGACAGATAATTGGCCAACACTTCTTGAAAAAAGTCCATTAAAACCATTAGGGCCAGGTGCTCTATCAATAGGCATTTCTTTCCTAGTTAAGTCCATTTCCTCCTTCTCAAAAGGCTTGACCAAGATATCAAGTCCCTCAACTGGTTTGATCAAAGCTGCAAAATCCAAAGACATATTTATTCCTCTGGCAGTTCCCATTCTGTTCTTGAAAGCAGACCAATAAGCCCCTGTAATCCAAAGATGATCATTGGTGACATTTCCATCATTTAATTTGAGAGAGGCCACTAAATTCCTCCTATATCTTTCTGTAGCCATGGCATGGAAAAATTTAGTGTTTTCCTCCCATACTTTTATGGACTTGATAGTGCATCTTTTCCTCTAGTAAAGATATTGAAGATGTAGCAATTTCTCCATATGCAAATTAACAATATTTTTGAAGTTAAACTCAGGCCTAAATAAAGGCCTTAATTCCTCCAACTCATCCAGCAAAAAAATGACCCTTGTGCATTTCCGAATTAAACTTTTCATTTTTGAGAGGCCCATCTGCCATTTCTTTAGATCTTGCCTTAGGGTCTTGAGCTCATCAGCAATTACAGCTGTGATGTGTGTCTTGCGAGAACATTTTTTCCAAGACTTTTCCACACACTCCATAAAACCTTCCAATTGCATCAAGTAGTTCTCAAAACGAAATAAATTACATTTAGGTATGTTGGTGCTTATGACGACTACACATGGCACATGATCTGAGGCAGCTTTTGCTAAAGGAAGAACTTGTGTAGCAGGATAACCCAACAGATTCATTAAGTATAGTGATGAGATCAAACAATAATTCAAGTACTAGATACTCAAGATGTCCATAACCGGGGACATGGCTAATCATGATTAGTTTGTACACTCTGCAGAGGTTTGCATACTTTTCCCCACAAGACTCGATCTCCTCCGTTAAATTTCTCGCACTTCAGGATGTTTGACAAACGGATGACCGAGACATAGTCTTTCCGAAGAGTTCCCCTTAACTGATAGATAGGCCAGTACACCTACAATTCCCCTACATCTGCTAGCCCATCATGGAAAGGATTCCCACAACATACTCAACTATGCCAGAGCCCATAATGGCATGTGGCTGCCACGGAAGTTTCTAGCATGAATAATCTTATGATCCCTTTGAGCCTAGGTGGCATTCCATAGGATGATCACACGGGTTCCCCGTGATCTCCTTTGACAACACTGGATTCCCCATGTGCCCACAACCAATCCACCCAGATGTGTGTTAAAGTAGCCACCTTAAGTTTCATTACTCTCACAGCTTTCATGAATCTCTCATACCCAAACCACGTCTACGAGCATAGCATAACAGTATGAGCATAATGTATAATACCCGGGCTTGATAAAACACAATAGGTTCCTACCTCATCAACTACTTAACTGCACCCACATGTTCACAAACCTACTCATGCAATGTTTGAGGATTGAGGCTAATGCATAAAAACTGGGTAATAAAGGGATATGGTCAAATTGTTACTTGCCTTGCAGCGGGAGGTTTACCTCAGGAGTTATGTGACAATCTTAGAGACCTACAGCTGGAAATAGTTCCTAGAGGTTATGTTGCTGTACTCGAGGTACAGTCCACCTTGTTGGGAAGAATCAGAGAAGCCCAGAAGTTGGACCAAGGTATTGCTGAGATCAAAGAAATGATGAGCAAAGGGAAAGCAGAAGGATTCCGTGAGGATGAACATGGAACCATATGGTTTGAGCAACGGATTTGTGTACCCAATGACCCGGAGATCAGGAAGTTGATTCTTCAGGAGGCTCACGACTCACCATATTCGATACATCCAGGCAACACCAAGATGTATTTGGACTTGAAGGAAAGTTTTTGGTGGGCCGGTATGAAGAGAGAAATTTCCGAGTATGTGGCAATATGTGATGTATATCAAAGAGTAAAGGCAGAACATCAGAAACCAGCAGGATTACTTCAGCCACTGCCGATACCTGATTGGAAATGGGATAAACTTGGTATGGACTTTATCACGGGGTTACCCAGGACCCGTTCAGGTTATGGTTTCATTTGGGTGATAGTTGATCATTTGACCAAGGTTACTCACTTCATTCCTGTGAAGACCACCTATACAAGTGCTAAGCTGGCAAATATATATATGACCAGGATCGTATGTCTGCATGGAGTTCCAAGGAGCATCGTATCAGATAGGGGGATGCAGTTTACCTCAAAGTTTTGGAAGCAGTTACACGAAACTTTGGGTACCAGGCTAGAGTTCAGTACAACCTTCCATCCACAGACTGATGGGCAGACAGAGAGAGTGAATCAGATTCTAGAGGAGGTGTTGAGAGCTTGTGCGCTAGGCTATGGGTCTAGTTGGGATGATAACTTACCCTACGCAGAGTTCTCGTACAACAACAGCTACCAGGCCAGTTTGCAGATGGCCCCTTTCGAGGCATTGTATGGAAGGAAACGCAGGACACCTTTTGATGTGGAATGGAGTTGGAGATCGCAAATTGTTTGGACCTGATTTGATTAGGGATTCTGAGGAGAAGGTCAAGTTGATTCGTGACAGACTTAAGATATCCCAGTCAAGGTAGAAAAGTTATGCCGATGCTAAACGCAAGGAAGTGATCTATGAAGTGGGAGATAGAGCATATCTTCGAGTGTCTCCACTTTGAGGTATTAAGAGATTTGGAGTCAAAGGAAAGTTAGCACCACGATTTGTGGGACCATACAAAGTTCTGAAACATAGAGGAGAGGTTGCATACCAGTTGGAATTACCAGAGGCTTTGTCAGGAGTTCATGATGTGTTTCATGTTTCCCAGCTGAAGAAGTGTCATGTAGAGATGGCGGACATTCCTTTGAGAGATACAGTGCCACTGGAGGCAATTCAGTTGGAGAATGATCTGACTTATGAGGAGAAGCCTATTAAGATTCTTGAGACTACAGAGAGGATCACTAGCACCAAGATCATCAAGTTCTGCAAGGTTTAGTGGAGTCACCACACCGAGGAGGAAGCCACTTGGGAACGAGAGGAAGATCTTAGACAGGACCATCCGCACCTTTTTGCTGGCCAACCCGAATCTCGAGGACGAGATTCATCTTAAGGGGGGTAGGTTTGTAACATCCCAATTTTTGTTAAATTTGGATGTTAATAGAATCATTCAATGCATACCATATTTCTTTGCATTTTGGAGTTTTAAAATATTCAAACAATATTTTTCCACTCGAGAAAAACAAATGAGAGGGGATAAGATGACTTCCTCAAACTATAAAAGAGTGGGAAATTTTACTTTGAATATTATTTGAAGTTTTGGAGTTTATTTTGGTATTTATTTTATTTGCAAAAAGTGCATTAGTTGCATTAGGAAAATATTTTCAAAATGTTCTGTGCTTAAGTAAATGTTCATTAGGTTCTAAATATTATAAGTTATTTTAGAAATTATTTTGGTGATTTTATTATTTCATTTGGATTATTTACGGCCAATTTAGTGTTTGGTTTAAAAGAAAAGAAACACGCACACACGCACTCACCCGCCTGGACCGAAACCAGTTCGGCCCTGGTGCGCCCCGACCGGCCCAGCTGGCCATTTGGCCCAAGGCCAACGCCCCAGCGCCCGACGCCTCCCGCCCGGTCGACCGCCCGCAGCCTCCCTCGCTCGCTACCGCCACCGCCACTGACTTGTGGACCCCGCTCCACCTCATCTACCCAACCTCCCGCTTGCCCCGCTCTGATGAGCTCGCCGTCGCGCTCCCGCAACCGCCGGGCGAGGCCCTCGTGGATAATGCATATCCGCGGCACCCGCACGCCCTCCCCTTGCCTATAAATGCCCCCGGCTCCCCTCTACCAACCTCACCATCCTGCTTCTTCCCACGCAACCCATAGCCGCCGCTGTCGCCATTCGCATCTCGCCGGAGCCGCGCCACTCCGTCGTCCTTTCTGTCGCCAGTAAGCCACCATGGCCTCCACCTTCTTCGTCAAACATTTTCCCGCAACAACCCGCATCTTGTTGACATCTTTTCCTCGCCTAGGTCCCGCTGGAGACGATGCCCCGACGACACCCCACCTCGCCTGAGCCCACGGAGCGCCGCCGCCTTCGCCTCGCCGACCCCGACGCCCCTGAGGAGCCCGACGCCACCATCCGGACGCCCAACCCGCACCTCCCCGTCTTCTTCCCCGACGCCGAGGACCGCCGAAAAATAAAAAAAAAAAAAAAAAAAAAAAAAAAAAAAAAAAAAAAAAAAAAAAAAAAAAAAAATTAGCCACTGCCCCGCCATCACCCGACGTCGCGCTGCTGTCCTCTGCTCGTCGCCGGCCACCACCACCCGCTGTAAGCCGCCGCCCCATTCCCTCCCGTTAGATCAACAACCGACGGCCCAGATTAGATTAGGTTGTTTTTTGTTAAACCGGTACGCGGTTAACCGCGGTTTTTATTTTTAAAAACTACCGGTCGGTTTTTGTTAGTTGACCGTGCGATTTTATTTAAACCGAGCATCGGTTTTTATTTCGTTAGCCGCCGCCGCTGTTTTTCTTATTTAGCGGCTGTTCACTGTATAGCCTCCACAGCGGACACTGCTCGGCCAGCCACGAGCCGCCACGTGGCCAGGGACTTGTCTGTGATAATTTCTTTCTCTATTTAGTCCCTGTAATTAGCAGATTAGTCCCTGAACTAAGATTAGCCATAACTTTTTAACCGTAGATCCAAACTCGATGAAACCAACGACAAATTCTTCATCATGTTTAGCTCTAACCAGTGGTATCCTTTTTGCAAACTGTTGGTAGACTAAAATTTGAATTTATTCAGATTCGAATTCGAACTTCAAATGGCCGTATCTCCCAAACCGAATCTCCGATTAAGTTGATTCCTTTTGCATGATGTCACCGTAGCCAAACCCTATCACCTGGACCTTTGTCACAATAATTTTCACACACTAGAATCTGCCCTTTAATATTTTTACTAGTATGCATAGTATGCACTATAGTTCACATCACTTTTTGAACCATAGGCCTATGTTGTTTTGCACTTAGAATATTTTTGTGGTAGCTTAGTGTGATGTATGTTCATTTGGTTTTTCCAAGACTTCTTGCTTCACATGTTCTTCTTGGTTTTCTGAAATGTTTGCTTATGTTTGTTTATCTTCCTTTGCAATAGATTGCCCGGAGTGCGAAGCGGAATATTATTAGTCTTTAGAATTCAACTAGCAGTACCAAGGCAAGTTGCATCTTGATCATGTTTCATTACCTATGTTTTATTATGCACTTAGTTCTTTGCGGTAGGACTGCATGGTAGGAAATTGATGCCACATGACTATGCTTTTCACCCAGTAGTTCATTGAGGTAGGTCTGAACGATATAACATTGTCGCCATCGTTTTACATTACGTTGCTTCGCTAAGTAGACGTGGATTGGGGAGTGATCATTGTAAAGTTTGAGTGACAATGTAGTAAATAGGACCTAAGGTAATTAATGAACTACCTGGGGAGAAACTTGTTTGAATGGTGGCGAAGTATAGTGGGGCACGCATGGGAAATCCATGGTGATGCACCACTAGTGGACCGTCCGCTCAGGCTCAAAGAGACCAATCGTATTCCCATGTCTAGAAGCTTATGTGTGCAGCCACAAGCCAATTTGGGCTCTGGCTTAGTTGAGTAGTTAGTGTGACCCCTTCCGGGATGGGCTAGCAGATGTAGAATGATGTAGGTGTACCGACCTATCCATGGGTTAAGGGTGAACATTTTCGAAAGGCTATGTCTCGATCTTCTGATCATGGAGGTTGTCGAGTCTTGTGGGGAAAAGTGCGCAACCTCTGCAGAGTGTCAACCTAATCGATTAGCCGTGTCGCCGGTTAAGGACAACTTGAGCATCTAGTAGTGGAAATGCCGGGAGATCTCCTCACCTTTAATTAAACAGTTGGGTTTTAAATGAAACTTGGTAATGGATGGAGTTGGGTTTGCCAGCACATCTTATGCAAATGTGTAGTAGTAGAATAACATCTTTTCTAATAGGGAAAAACTAGCTTTATTCAAGAAACTAAGCTTAGAGCTTTCCACCAGCCAAATTGCATGTACAAGTAGGTTCTTTACACTTATGATGTGACTTGCCAGTACATTCAATGTACTGACCTATATGGCTGCAACTTATCACGTTGCAGATATATCTGACGAGGATTAAGGTGCGATAGGTCGATGTTCTACACTCAACCTTGCTCATGGAGTTGGACTCAATTACTACTTTGATTCCGCGGTATTTGCTTATTGGCTCTATGCCCTATTTTGTAATAAATGTATTGCTCCTGGACTATCGATGTAATAAAGAGATGTGTGTTATTTCTGTTATTTCATCAAGTACTATGTGTGCTAGCAAGTCGATCCAGGGACTAGCACGGTAAGCACAGAGACTTTGACTCTTACCGAGTCGGGTCGCTACAACAACAATTCCCATGTGTCCTCGACAGCGCTTTTCTTTATATAAGAGTTTGTCCAGGCTTGTACTTTTCTACAAAAAGGATAGGGCCACCTTGCTGCACCTTGTTTACTTTATTTACTTGTTACCCGTCATGATTTATTTTATCAAAAAACTATCTGTCATCGATAATTTCAGTGTTTGCAGAGAATACCTTACTGAAAACCACTTGTCATTTCCTTCTGCTCCTTGTTGGCTTCGACACTCTTACTTACCGAAAGGACTATGATAGATCCCCTATACTTGTGGGTCATCAAATATCAATACCAAATGAATTCCAATTGCCAAGAAACTTTTTGAAGATTTTTTCTGGTGATAAGAGACCCTGGAAGCTTCTAGTGCAGACGAGAGAAGGCCTGTGGGGCCCACTAGACACCAGGGCATGCTAGGAGCCTCTGGTGCACCCTGATGGGTAGTGGGGGGGCACAGGAAGCTTCTTGACCTACCTCCGCCTCTATAAATACTCTAAAATCCCAAAAACCCTAAGGAAGTTGACGGAACACTTTTCCAGCCGCCGCGAGTTCCAGAACCATAAGATCCAATCTAGAGGCCTTTTCCTGCACTCTGTCGGAGGGGCCAACAATCACGGAGGTGTTCTTCATCATATGTGTTGCCCCTCCGATGATGCATGATTAGTTCATCACATACCAACATGTCCGTAGCTAGTAGCTAGATGGCTTCTTCTCTCTTTTTGATCTTCAATACAATATTCTCCTCGATGTTCTTGGAGATCTATTTGATGTAACTACTTTTTGTGTGTGTTTGTTGGGATCCGATGAATTGTGGTTTTATGATCAATTCTATCCATGAATATTATTTGAGTCTTCTTTGAACTCTTATATACATGATTGTTATAGCCTCATATTTCTTCTCCATTATTTTGGTCTGGTTTGGCCAACTAGATTGATTTTTATTGCCATGGGAAGAGGTGCTTTGTGATAGGTTCGATCTTGCGGTGCTCAATCTCGTGACAGAAAGAGACATGATACGCACATATCGTTGCTATTAAGGGTAACAAGATGGGGTTTTCTCATACGTGGGTTTATCTTGTGTACATCATGTCATCGTTCTTGCATTACTCCGTTTTTCCATGAACTTAATACACTAGATGCGTGCTGGATAGCGGTCGATGTGTAGATTAATAGTAGTAGATGCAGGCAGGAGTCGGTCTACTAATCTTGGACGTGATTCCTATATACATGATTATTGCCTTAGATATCGTCATGATAATTCGCTTTTCTATCAATTGCCCAATAGTAATTTGTTACCCACTGTATGCTAGTTTCTTGAGAGAAGCCTCTAGTGAAAACTACGGCCCCAGGTCCTATCAAATTAAATCTAAAAATAACTTTCTGCACCTTTTCTTTATTTATTTTATTTTGTGATTTAGTTAACTCTATTCATCAAATCTCATACAATCATACATTCTTAAGAAATTGATCCCCACTACTAGCAATTCTCTCAACATGCACACTATCCGCATCGGCATCATGCCACCTAAGCGTTCAATTTGCAAGCACCAACCAATCAGTTGATTCCCCGGCCTAACCTACAGGCTACAGCCACTCTGGAAAAAGGCTAAATTATTTCTTACCGCATGGCCGCCCCACTCCAAGTCGAAGCAATGCGGTCTGATCATCTCCTCAATTACTACTTCCCCCACCAAAATTCATGCCTCTCTTCATCTTCTGTGCTAGAGTAACTGATGGAGATGTTCGCCCCTTTAATCTATGGATCTGCCCTTTCCGTAGCCTCCACCACAAATACGACTGATGGAGACAGAGCGTCCCATTATCACTTTGCTTCTTCGTTTTATCTTCAATCCGCAGCAGTATCATCTTGTCCTGACCCAGGCCATGGAACACCGAACCACCTCTATTTCTATGGTTCCATCCATGTCTACCGCTAGGGTACCAAATCAAAGAAGGAAAAGCAAGATTCAGGTTCTGATGCTACGAACATGAACATGAAGCCTTTTTTAGCCCATGGTTCTAAGTCAATTCAGCTAACGGATTTGGAATATCTGGTTGTAGAGACTTTAGATCTTGGGAGAACAAAAAAGATGGCAGAAGTAGAGAGGTGTTGTCTTCCCGATCTGAGGCATCCGGATGGACCACCTGTTGCCTAGGGCATCGCCCTCATCATCCTCTTACAATCTGCCTACCCTCCCCGAGTTGTTGTGCCATTATGTTCCAAGCGCCTGCAGATACTGTTTCCTTAGCTGAAGGGGGAGAATTTGAAGACTCCTGTGGTGGACCGGATGTCGCCTACTGCCACCCAAGTCATTTGTTCAATGGCCGGTGTAGTGACATCAACTCCAACATCTGCACTATAAAGAACCATACCTCTGTTGCCTACTGATGCGTCATCGTCCCATGGACAAGTCCCACTAGAAGGTAACTACTCCTAGCACATTGTGTTAATCCCCTATTAGTCTCCTAAATTAACCTCGCCCTGCCGTTAACTTTGCTTTATGCATATATATGCTAACGCTTCATGCATCTCTATCTCTGTCGCTTGCTGCTTGTAACGCCCCGGACACACCCGCCGGTGGTCGTTACTCCTGGCGGGATTTAGACTGGCCCCATAGATCAATACTAGTCTTTTCTGCGAACTTTGTCCTCACTCGTGCGCAGAAAAGACTAGTATTGATCTGTGGGCCCAGTCTAGATCCTGCCAGGAGTAACGACCACCGGCGGGTGTGTCTGAGGCATTACAAGTTGGTATCAGAGCTTTGGTCTCGGGGCGTCACAACACTCCTCCACTTACAAGAGATCTCGTCCTGAGATCTACGGATGGCACTGGAGAGAAGCGAAAGAGGAAGAGATAAAACAAAGTTGCTTCTTGACAAAAGAGTGAAACCAAAGAACCTTAGAGGTTGAACAACTTGAAAGAAAGAATACAACAAAGATGAACAAAGCTGAAAACACTCCAGTAAAAAAGAGGAACAAGGAACATTACGAGAACCTTGTAGGTTGAAAGACATAAGAAAAAGGTTACAATGGAAAATAAGTACATGCAAGCACTCTGGTTGAAATGAGATGTACAAGGAACGATAAAGATCAATTACGACAACACTCTGGTTGGAAATGGAAGGCATAGAATATGAACTTGGCAAAATGAAAGCACTTGGATGAGACTCCGGTTAGAAGAGGAATGATAGACACAACACTCCGGTTAAAACAAGATAGAGAACGAATAATAATGTTATAATTTGGACAGCACTCCGACTGTAAATGAAAGGAATTGAACATGAACTTCACAAGATGAGAGGATACTTGATGAAATCAACAACACACTGCCTCCAGAACTATTGAAAGAATGGCACAAGGGGTAAGAAAGATTTCAGACAGCACTCCGGTTGAATGGATAAGTAAAGGAAAGAACATGATCATTGACAAAAATGGGATGATTGGTCGAATAGTGCAACATCACCATGCCTCCAGAACGAAAGAATAGAAGCTAGATTGTTAGAGAAGTAAAGTAGAAGAAAGTGATAACTTCTACCACCAATGAATTTGAAAGCATCCCTAGAAAGAAGGAATGGACAGAGTTTTTGCAAAATCAACAACAAAATAATAAGCTTGTAGTTGGCTTATGGAAAACGTCTCAAAATTTTGAGGTGAAATTCTGCCACTAACGGAAACAACAGATTGGATTGATATCAACAAGTAGACGAGAAACTTATTTCACTGGGAGGATAAATGAAGAACTTCGGTCTTTTATAAGCACCATAAATAGCAACAATCCTTAGGGAAAGCTTTAGGTGAAATATAACCCAAGATAACTCAAATGAAGAGATTGATGGGTTGCAAAGGATCTCATGAACGAATTGAAAACACGAAGGGAAATTGTCAAGAGTGACATAACACCACCTCAAATGATAAGGTAGAAAGAATTGCACTTCGGAAGGCAAGATGAAGAAAGCTTGAACTCCTCAAACAAAACATGTGTTGGGCACCATGTTTTTTTAGAGTGTAGCTTGGCGGATCTTAGCTTCGAGAGAAATCTTGATGAACAATTGAAGAATGAAAGGAATCCTTGGTGAACCACCATGTAGAGCCTCCATGAAGAACTCTGGTAATAAAAGAATGATGAAATGAAAGGAAAGTTGAAAAGAACAAGATGAAGCCTTGCAATGATTTATATGGCGCTTCGGGATGAGATAATTGCGGAAAACTTGGAACTCCGGAAAATAAAAAGATGAAGCATCTCGAACCCCAGAAATGTGACATGATGAACAACTCTGGAAAGAAGAAACTAGATCACTTGGATGAACCAATAATAAGAATTACATTATGCGCATCCTTCACCAATTTAAATTGATGACAAGCAACGGATTTGGCATACTACTTATTCTCATAGAAAGGATTAAGACATATAGCGTATACTTGAGAAAAGTATTCAACGATCTACCGGTAGGATTGAAACAACGAATGAATTGATACGATAACAACGGAACAGGAATGTTGGACGAACCACCGTAAGGATTAAAAGAACGAATGAAGAAAACGAACGCATCGCCAGGAAGAATTGGAAAATGAACGAAGATACTTGACAGAATTTAGATACAAGGTGACGAAGATATCATGAACTGATTAGAGAGTACTTGAATAATGCACCGGAAGAATGGGGAATGAGAGCTGAAAACTTAGAACGGAGAGAATCTTCAGAGATGATGGCCTTCAAATGATCAAGAAAGAAAAGCAACTCTTGAAATGCTACGGATGGGTATGAAAAGAGTTACTCGCAATCAAAATCGATTTGAGAGGATGGCATAAAGCTAGAACCATGAATCTTTAGAAGAACGGGTAAGGATTTGAAAGGAACTCTTCTTCGGTCTTCAAAAATCCGACAATGGCGATGAGAAACACAACCATGAATTGTTGAGACACTCCGGAGTAATGAAGAATAGAAAATTTGAGCCCGAGAGGAAAAGAATTTGAATGCGATCTTGGAGAAGTCATCTGACTGATGATTATTCATTCTTACGTCAAACTTTGAAAAGATTTGAGAATAGGGATAGGTAAGATCCTAGGAAAAGACATGTGGGTTAGGGCCCACTCAAAAGAAAATACCGTTGGAAATAATTGCTTGAAATAGAGATTGCACTGGTTGGATTAAATGGTTTGAATGAGATAAGAAACATGAACTACAACGCACAAATCTTGGATGAAGAGACGAGCCTTCTGAGATATCTTCAGCACTCCGAGACAAATGAATAGGGAGAGGTGAATGATTAGGGGGGGTGCACCGGCATGAGAAAGTATTTGGAAAAGGAGGAAATTGTATGATCAACACCGAAAGCTTGAATTGAATCTACCGGAGAAGAAAAAGAATGAAGAATGATGAACTTGAAGCTTCCTTAGTATCTTCCTGAGAATCACCGGATAAGAACATTGACGGAAAAGAATGGAGAGACTTCCCATCAACAAAAGGATACTTGATTAAGAAATATGAGTCCTTGAAGAAAAAGGGTTGGAGGGCGGGACAAAACAAAGGCAACGTAGGACGGATGAAACAAACACCGTTGCAAAGAATTGAGAATTGATCTAGCAAATATTGAAAGGATAAGATTAACTTGAAGAGAAGCACACCGGTTGGAAAGAATTGACATGACAGTCTCGATAAATAAGAAGGATTAGTACTCCCATAAAAATATGAGAACACCCCTTAGGAAAAGGAATGGAATCAACACTTGACATTGAAGCAACCTCAATACCACAAACCAAAACAAAAACAAAGGATTTGGCTTGCAGGATAAGCCGGAACAAATACATATGATAGAGATTTACCCAATCCCATATCATGCATTTGTCGGAAAGATATTCTAGGAGCTACTTGAATTCCCACCTATAAACTCCCGAAACTTTCTGCTTATGCAATCTGGTGTTGGGAATACATGGAGGCACAATATATATCACACAACTAACAAGCCCTATGCTCTAACTGTATCCATCCGTCAACACATAACCAAAAAAACTCTGGAAATCGTGTACCTCAACCTTCAAAAAGCATCTGTTATAAAAGTTATGGCAATACTCACAAACTCCCGCCCCAGTACTGGGTGGCGTCGAGGTTATCTCACCAACAACTGCATAAAAGAGATTTTTGATGTTGGAGAACTCAGGTATTCCAGAACTACAACGATAAAATTGTGATGACAACACCTCGGAGCTCAACTCCCCGGGACACTGCCACAACCCGTAAATGTCAGGAGGCACCAAGAACAATTTTCTCGTCACAAGAATATCAGAACGATTCCAATATACCCGCGTGATCCTAATTTTTTTGTGAAATTTGAGGAGAGGAAAGTCAAAACATCTACGTCGGGATGCCTCACCAAAGCGACGAAGGGACTGAGGAGTAAAAATAATCCTATTCTCCGATAATATAATCCTAAGACTCAAAACATTTTGTTCTAGACTCAACAACGTCAGCGATTCGATCAAGCAGGGGGCTCCTAAGTCGGGGATGGCTCTGATCCCAACTTGTAACGCCCACGATGCGGCTATATCTCCCACGTGTCGAGGCACGACTTAGAGGCATAATTGCATTCTGGTTTTGTCGCAAGAAGGGTCATCTTCACACAATGCCATGTAATGAACAAGAAAGGGATAAATAGAGTTGGCTTAAACTCGCCACATCACACAATGATCAAATAGTCATACATAATTCAAAGTACACACATAGTCCGTCTATGGACAGACCAAATGAAAACAAGATAACCCCAAATGCTAGATCCCCGATCGTCCCAAGTGGGCTCCACTACTGATCATCGGGAAACAAAACATAGTAACGGCCAAGGTCTTCGTCGAACACCCACTTGAGCTCGGTTGCTTCACCTACACTGGTGTCAAAACGTCCGACGTTAGACCGGCAGTGGTGCCGCTATAGTTATCTGTTGGGGCATCAAACGGACTCCGAATGCGGTGAAACTTGGCAGGTGGTCTACCTACAACACAACAACACCGCACGTCAACTTTCATCCCATTCCGAGAACATTTCACGGCCACTTATAAAATAATATTTCGGAGGTGCCGCGGGCACGTGCGAGTGTGTCTGAGCTCAGAAAGGACAACAGAGAGAACTGGAAGACCCGGACGGATGAATGTTTTGAAAACATGAGGATGCAGTTCAGATGATGACATGATGAAATGCAACAAACAAATAAAACACACGGCTGACACGCAAAACATGGAAGGCAACTAGGAAGGCATCTGGAGCGTCGGTCTCGGGGTGTCTAGTATTGATCTGTGGGGCCAGTCTAGATCTCGCCAGGAGTAACAACCATCGGCAGGTGTGCCTGGGACGTTACAAGTTGGTATCAGAGCGTCGGTCTCGGGGCGTCACACTGCTCCTCCCTCACAGCATTTGTGTCACATTGCAGGTAGTTCCTGATTGCTCCATGGCTGGCCATTCCTAATCTTCCTCTAGTATCTTGGTACCGCGGGGTGAGCCGTGAGGTAATCCCACATGATTGTCTTATTATTTATTGCCATCCATGGACGAATATTTGTATTATTTTTCATCCAAGGATGCATGTTTATTGGATCATTTGAGGCAATAGTGCTCTGTTACATTTAGGCAGAAACCGAACTCTTTTCTTTTCTTTGCACTTCACTTCATTTTAGCACTGGGATGTTGGCTCTATTGTTCTATTATTTCTTGATAGTAGAATCATATCCTTTACAGATCGTATGGACAATTAATGTTTATTTGTTCATTTTCTGAATTGTTGTTAAATCTTGCTATCTGATTTCCTATATAGAATAACAAAAACATATTGTTATGGTACATGGACGGTTGGAGTTTCATAATTTTAATTTTGACTGAAATTGGAGGAAATTTTCATTACAGAATTAACTGCAGATTGTGTTTCCTAGCTCTGTGCAAAAATATCATATATATTTCATGTTTAAAAGTTCCCTTCAAATTGTCTAAGCATGTTCCACATCACCATTAGGCCTCAGTTTGACCAGGAGATCTTGCGGCCTCCGCTCATCGTTCCACGGATCTTCATGGAGTGGTTATGAACCAATATACGAAGAGTCCATTCTCTAAGAAGTGTTTCAAGTTGTGTCAAAGTTTCAGTTTATTTAAACGCTGCCAAGGATAACCCGTGTAAGTAACAAATAGATGTACACTGTAACTAAGCCTGAAATATCAACGGCTTGTTGTCATGAAATTATAAATTAACAAGCTCCAATAGTTCATGTAAGTGTCAATATATGTATATATATATCGCTTGCTGATTCTAATTTCTAATTGTTGTTTTGTTTGGAGTAGAAAGGATGTTCAGAACATAGGAGTACATATTAGCTAGCTTTCTTAAGGTCTGCTTCATAATATGATGACTAGCTTTTAGGTGCACGTTACATCTCTCAAATGCCCATATTTTCTTCTTATGCCCATCTTATATTATGTCCGCATATATTTTGTTTTCCTGTGATTAACAATTGGTGAAACACCTTTTGGAAAAAAAGAATTGGCTCAACAAATTTGAGTATCTTCATACAGATTAATAAGGGAATGTTTCGAAGGCACTATCAGTCAATTGAGTGTATTAATTATTTTGATGCTCTTAGAAGCCAAGTTGACTACTGAGGGCAGGAATGCCTTCATGTTTGAGCTAAATCTTTGTATGTTTGTAGAAAAGTGTATTTGTTCAATATTTAAAATGTAAATATTAATATTTCACTGGATATTTAATAGATGTCATACTTCATTTTCATTCATCCAAATGCGCTTTATTTTGAAGCCGCATATAGAAGGTAGAAAGTCCCGCTGCAACGCGCGGGGTATTATCTAGTTTAATCTATCTCAATACTGTTGAGGGATTGACAACCCCTCTTACGCGTTGGGTTGCAAGTATTTGTTGTTTGTGTGCAGGTGTTGTTTACATAGTTTTGCTTGATTCTCCTACTGGATTGATAACCTTGTGTTACACCCACGATGTGGTTATACCTCCCACGTGTCGGAGCACGACTTAGAGGCATAACCGCATAGTAGGCATGTCGCAAGAGGGGTAATCTTTACACATCCCATGTACTGAATAAGAAAGGGATAAAGAGTTGGCTTTCAATCGCCACTTCACACAATACATAAATATAGCATTACATCATCCAGAATACAATCAAGGTCCGACTACGAAACCAAATAAAGAAAGACAACCCCAAATGCATAGATCCCCGATCACACCAACTGGGCTCCTCTACTGATCGCCCAGAAAGGAAACATAGTAACGTCCCGGATCCTCGTCGAACTCCCACTTGAGTTCGGACGCGTCCCCTGGACTGGCATCATCGGCACCTGCATCTGGTTTTGGAAGTAATATGTGAGTCACCGGGACTTAGCAATCTCACACCCTCGCGATCAAGACTATTTAAGCTTATGGGTAGGAACAGGTAGTGAGGTGGATCTGCAGCAAGCACTATCATATATGGTGGCTAACTTACGCAAATGAGAGCGAGAAGAGAAGCAAAGCATGGTCGATAAGCTATAATGATCAAGAAGTGATCCTGAAACTACTTACGTTCAAGCATAACACGAAACCATGTTCTCTTCTCGGACTCCGCCGAAAGGAGACCATCACGACTACACACGCGGTTGATTCGTTTTAAGTAAGTTAAGTGTCAAGTTTTCTACAACCGGATATTAACAAATTCCCATCTGCCCATAACCGCGGGCACGGCTTTCAAAAGTTCAAAACCCTGCAGGGGTGTCCCAACTTAGCCCATCACAAGCTCTCACGGTCAACGAAGGATATTCCATCTCCCAGGACGACCCAATCAGACTCGAAATCTCGGTTACAAGACATTTCGACAATGGTAAAACAAGACCAGCAAAGCCACCCGAATGTACCGACAAATCCCGATAAGAGCTGCACATAACTCGTTCTCAGGGCACACCGGATAAGCAATCCGTACAACTAAAACCAACCCTCAAGTTTCCCCGAAGTGGCGCTTCAAGGTGCTCTAGTTGGGACCAACACTCAGAGGAGCACTGGCCCGGGGGTTTAAAATAAAGATGACCCTTGAGTCCGCGGAACCCAAGGGAGAAAGGCTTAGGTGGCAAATGGTAAAACCTAGGTTGGGCCTTGCTGGAGGAGTTTTATTCAAGGCAAACTATCAAGGGGTTCCCATTATAACCCAACCGCGTAAGGAACGCAAAATCAAGGAACATAACACCGGTATGACAGAAACTAGGGCGGCAAGAGTGGAACTAAACACCAGGCATAAGGCCGAGCCTTCCACCCTTTACCAAGTATATAGGTGTATTAAAGTAAACAAGATATAATAATGATATCCCAACAATAAACATGTTCCAACAAGGAACAAACTCCATCTTCACCTGCAACTAGCACCGCTATAAGAGGGGCTGAGCAAAGAGGTAACATGGCTAAACAACGGTTTGCTAGGACAAGTGGGTTAGAGGCTTTGCATGGCAATATGGGAGGCATGATATAGCAAGTGGTAGGTATCACAACATAGCAATTGAGCGAGCAACTAGCAAGCAAAGATAGAAGTGATTTCGAGGGTATGGTCATCTTGCCTGCAAAGTTCTCCGAGTTGACGAAAGCTTGATCCTCGTAAGCATACTCAACGGGTTCCTCGATCACGTACTCGTCTCCCGTCTCTACCCCAAGCAAGAACACAAGCAAAGGAAAACAATCAATCATGGTGCAATGCGCAAGCAACATGATGCAAAACATGGCATAATATGCAGGATGTGATATGCAATGCATATGCAAGCTCCGGAAGGAAAAGATTGAACCAGGCCTCAACTTGGCAAACCAAGTGTGCCGCTGGAAAGATGATGATTTCGGTCAAAATCGATATAAAGATTGCCGGAATCGGGTGCACGGTTTGCAAATGGCAAGCAAAACAAGAATGGCACAATTCTGCGATTAACAGCACAATGCCATCTAGAATGCAACACGAAACTAAGGTACTGCACTCCAACATAACAACAAAGCACATGGCAGAGACCTACTCAAGATGGTTGACAAAAGATGAACACTGAGCTATGGCTAAAATACACAAGAGCAGGTTCAAACAAGCATGGCAAAAGTCCAAAAGATATCAGCTTCACAGACTTAGTGAAAATAACAAGATGCCAGGAATTAACATCAGGAAACAATGTTTAGAGCAAGATAACAACATGCTACAGGAACATATCATGGCTAAAAAAGGCATGGAATGAATCTACTCAAAGCATATAACAGTAGTCCCTTACTGACCATAAGACAAAAAGGATCAGAAGATATGATGGAACCCATGTAAAC
>NC_053027.1:369206271-369233343 GCF_003073215.2 Triticum urartu | reverse complement strand
CTCACAAACCAGAGCTTCTCACAACAAGCCTGATGGTTTCGGTACGGAACGTGCCACCTTTGGGGACGAAACGATATCCGTTGCCTCATATTGCTTTCAAAAAGTTTCTAGTGCCAACATAGAACAAACAAGAGTGTTGTGTTAAGTTTTGGAATTTTTCGGGGTTCGTTTGGACATTTTTATACATTAACTGGGTTTTCTAGGCATTTTATGTGCATAATTCAAATTTGAAATACATGCACATGCTCCAGTGCATATAAATTGGTTAAAAAATCAAATCTATGTCCTTGGGTGCATGCTTAGGTCCCATGCAAGAAATGGGAATGAATTTAAAACACCAGGGCACTGTTGATTGCCGGCAAAACATTGAGATACCTTTTTAAAATTCTAGTAAATCCAAAACTCATCTGAAATTCATGAAACTTGGCATGCTATCATGGAATGGCACCCGACATGTTGTGGTATTTTTCGTGTCCATTTTGAGAGAAGGCGCACTCGAATAAGAGCCAACAAAGGCATTTTGAAAAATAGCTGCCACTTTAATATCTCAAACGTTTGTATAATTCAAACCATGTGCGTTCTGTTAACCATTCATGCGACCCCACGTGTCTTGGTTTTAATGGCTATAGGAGGTGCCGTGCGGACAGCTGCTTGACTGAACGAGAGGCGTGCGAGTGCAGTCCGGTGCGCAGTCTCATCGGGAAGCGTGCAAGCTGTTCAACGCAGGATCTATGCATCTCTTCAATGCAAGCGGTTCAGATTCTGGTATGCAAATTAAAGCCATACTTCGGCGCTAAGCCAAGAGACACTGCGATTTGTTAAAATATGCAGCAGAAAATCAATAGCACTATCTATTTTTTGCAACTAAAATTCAGTAATTAAGCATAGATTTCATTCATAGAGATTAAGCAGACGTTCTCATCGGGAAGCGAGACAGCCTTGGACCGTCGCCCACCTCGCTCCCACTGGTTTGTATTATGGCGTGACCGAGCGGCCTCACCCCTCATCCTCGCCACACACACAATCCTCTCTCTCCGCCCACATCCTCGACGCTGCTCTGAGTCCTCAAAGTCGTCAGTGTATGAGGATGCCGCCGAAGCGCCCCATCGGAGGGAGTGGCGACGCCGGGGCTGCTGAAGCACCAGAGCACGACGTGAATATGGAGATAGAGGTTTCCGTTGCCGCCGACGAGGTGGAGAATGAGGTTGCCAACAAGCTGAGATGGGTCGAGAAAGAACCGCCAGCGACTCTAGCAGGCCTAGACTTCATCAACAACCTCCCCGATGATATGTTGATAGTCATCATATCCCTCCTCCCAATCAAATATCGGGCGAGGAAAGCCGCCCTTTCCCGGCGGTGGCGCCCCCTATGGCTCCTCACCCCTGTCGACCTCCTCGACGCCACGAGTTCTGCCATGGCTATCACCAAAGCTTGGATGCGTTCCCCCAGATCCTCGGCAGTCACCATGGCCCAATCAAAGGTCTTATCACGGGCAAGTTCTGTTCCAATGGCAAGGACCGAGCCAAGCTTGACGAGTGGTTCTGATCCCCCGCCATAGATCAGCTCGAGAAGCTCAGTTTTAATGATGGGCATATGCACTTGCTGCCAATGTCCGTGCTCCGCTTCGCGCCCACGATGCGCCTCGCCAAGTTCATGAACTACCATTTCCCTCCCCCCTTAATGACACACCCGCTCTTTTTCTACCACGACTGAAGCACCTCGATCTCGTCGTCGTCTGCATCCCAAAGGATGACATGGAGCGCCTGCTCCGCGGCTGTACTGCACTCGAGTTCCTTCGTCTTCAGGCGATGAATTGGTCGAGTACCTTGCACATCACCTCCAAGACTCTCCGGACTATTTATGTGTGTTGCTGGTGCTGCAACGAGAGATTACAAAAGGTAGACCATGGTATGGTTATTGAGGACACACCTTCACTTGAGAGATTGCGTGTAGTTGATCAACAAGGTCCAACAAGAATCGATGCCATTTCTGCGCCGAAATTGACAGTGGTGGGCTACTCGTCTGTCAAGTACTACTACTTTCAGGTACAACAGTCGCCTTATACCTCTCCTTCTTGATATCAACATTATTTATAGTTTTGAAGATGTATGTTCATCTGTCATCCAGCAAAGCTTCACCCAGATTCTGGGCACAGTGAAGGTCTTGGCACTAGAATCTATCGGCCCCAACCTGGACCAAGTTGTCAGTTGCCTGAGATGCTTTCCGTGCCTGAAGAAGTTGTATATCGAGGTGATGTTCCTTTCCTGTTAAATGTTAACCATAAGGGAGTTCAATTTTTTGCACCTTTTCCCAAGTTTACAATGACAATGTACTATGATTTCTGAAGGAATTTTGGAGGATTTCAGGACATACACCCCCACCCCATATTGGTTGCTTGATTCATATGGTTACAATCCATAAGCATTTCTGCTTTGGATTCATCTGTACCAGTTTTCTTAGGGATTTTTTCATCCAATCCAACCTCTTGTGAAGAAGGCTACATGTTTCTAGATTGTAATCAAATGCCCATGTTAATCATGTCAGATCGAAGATGGCACGTTGGTGCATTTTACAAATCTTGCAAACCAAATAGAACTGTGGTAGTGTTCAAAACTGCATGTAGGCACTAATACGTTCTGTTCTTTTGCAGATAATAATAGGCCCGGAGGTGGATAATGTTTATAATGACAATCACATCGAATGCCTGGATCTGCATCTCTCAAATATTACTTTGAACTCCTACCGAGGGACCTTACCAGAGACTACACTCGCCAGGTTCTTTCTTGCCAGAGCAAGGGTATTGAGGGTACTGAGGTTGGACACGCATTTAATTAGGAAAGATGAATGGTATGTTGATCAGAGCCGGCAGGTACTGCAGAATGGAAGAGGCTCCAAAAAAGCTAAACTTCGTATTGGAAGAGTATATGACGGCGTAATTGGAAGTCATTGTGTCAAACCCATACATGACTTGTCAGTAGCTGATCCCTTTGCAGAAATGACGAAGTATGCAATGTGTGAATTTGGGCACTGTAATCTTTGAATTTGAACCTTGCAATATTTATGGTATTTGTTATATTGAACCATTTCTGTTCTCTTGTCTCAACGCAAATAGTTCATCTGAGTGAACCGCATGTCGTATATCGCACACACGTTGATCTGGCTGACCGTTTCTTTTGTGTTGCCTAATCACAAACAGTTCATCTGAGTGAACCGTATGATGTACATCGCACACACCTTGATCTGGCTGACCATTTCTTTTGTGTTGCCTAATCACAAATAGTTCATCCGAGTGAACCATATGTTGTACATCACACACACCTTCATCTGACTGCCCGTTTCTTTTGTTCCTCCTCATCGCAAACAGTTAATTGAACTGAACCGTATGCCCTGCATCGCACACGCAACTAAAATTTGAACTGTGTTTGATGCATCCTCCATCGCAAACGTTTTGCACCTTTTTTGATGGTTTTTTACACCACCATTTGCGATTATTGCATCGCACACAGTTTCGTCGAAGGGTCTCTGATTGTAGTGTCGCGTTAGCAGCATCCTGCAGTAGTGATACGGGCAAGTGAGACAAAAAATTGTGCCATGGTGCGACGAGAAAGTGCGGAAAGCAAGATTGTCGAACTCTTTTACATTGTCAGTCTGGAGAGCAAGAATGGGATGCCCAAACTGTGTGCTGACATAGCAGTAAAAAGCCGTCAAGGTGGAAAGTGCATCCGACTTTGGTCGCAAATGAAAAGTCCACACATAATGAGAATAGTCATCAAGGATAACCAGATAATATAAATAGCCTGAATTACTAGGAACTAGAGAGGTACACACATCACTATGAATCAACTGAAAAGGAAAGGAAGCAATGGTGGTGGAGTTATTAAACGGAAGACGAACGTGTTTGCCAACACGACAAGCATGATAGGTATGATCCTCTATCTTATTACAATTGAAACTGAAACTCCTAAGAATATGACGAAGAGTGGCGGGGGTGGGATGACCCAAATGAGCGTGCCAGAGATCAACGCCAGCGAAGAGAGCGACCGGTGTGGTGGTGGTGGAGGGTGGATGCACCGAATAGAGCTTGTTGGGGTTGTCACATCGATGAAGTACCATCCTGGTTCGAGCATCCTTGACACAAAAACGAAGCTCATCAAATTCAATAGTAACAGGTTTTTCACGAGTGAAACAACGAACAGAAATAAGATTCTTAATAAGATGACGTGACACAAATATGTTAGACAAAAATAAAGGCATGGAGTTGGAAGGAAATGAAGTGTGCCCGACATGTGTGATGGGGAGGGTGGAACCGTCACCGACAATGATGCGGTGGGCGGTGGTGAAGGGAGAGAAAGAGGCAAGATTACCAGGATGAGCGAACATATAAGCAGTGGCCCCAGTGTCCATGTACCAATCACCGCCTCCAGTGTAGGTGTTCGGGTAGGAGCGGTGTGCAGCGCGGCGAGTAACGCCGGGTCCCAAGGCGCCGGTGGCAGCGCTGGCGGGGACGCCGTCGGGAAGCTGTAGGCACCGGAAGAGTCGGGGCCAGCGCCCGTGGGACCGGCATGGTGTATGCGTGGACAATGCCGATCCACGAGTTGTACCCGCCGGCCCATGGGGGGCACTTGCTGCAACTGCTGCTGGTGACGAGGGGCCCCGCGGGCGCCTACAGCGGCTGCTGGCCAATGCGCCGACCACAGCGCCGGCCTCCCCAACACCGATCAGTAGGGGGCGCGGGTGGGGCGGGTGCGCATAGGGGGCGGCGGCAGGGGCAGCGGCGGCTGCTGCGGGTACGACACCAGCTGTCGTGGCTATGGAGGGGCGGCGGGTGGTGGTGAAGGGCCACCGCGAGTGGTGCCGACAGCGAGGGCGGTGTGGATGGCCCACACCTTGACCTGGTTCATCCGATGCTCGTCAAGCCGGAGGTAAGCCACGAACTTGGCGAAGGAGGGCTTGGGGATGAGGGAGAGGTTCATCATGGCATTGCCGAAATCCTCATTGAGGTCGGCGGTGAGCCTGTTGAGGAGGAGATTGTCATCGATCTTCGTGTTGATATCGCGGAGCTCGTCAGTGAGAGTCTTGACGCGGCGACAGTAGTCATCGACGGAGGGAAGTTGTCCTGGTGGCATCCAAAGAACTTTTGCTGCAAAAAATGTGACGTTGGAGACGATTGTCAGTGAAGAGTCCATTCAGCTTGGTCCAAACGGCGAGGGGGTCATCACCGTCATGCACGAACGTGTGAAACAGGTCCGGCGAGATGGTGAGGAAGAACCACCAGATGAGCGTGGCGTCGATGGTGGACCACTCATGGTGCGTGGGCACGAGGCTGGAGTCGACGGGGCCGTCCACGTGGTCGAGGAGGTTGTACTCCCGGAACACGAGGGAGAAATATGCCTGCCACGGGTAGTAGGGGGAGTCTATCTGAGTAAGACGAACTGGAACTGCTACCTCTTGAGCTTGCGTTGGTTTTTCCCTTGAAGAGGAAAGGATGATGCAACAAAGTAGAGTAAGTATTTCCCTCAGCTTTTGAGAACCAAGGTATCAATCCAGTAGGAGACAACGCGCAAGCCACCGAATACCTGCACAAACAAACACCAACTTGCACCCAACACGATAAAGGGGTTGTTAATCCCGATTATTTGCAACGTGAGATCTGATAGAGATGGATAAACGGTAAAGTGATATTTTTGGTATTTTTGGTTTATGGAACAAAAAGTAAAAGACTGCAAATAAAGTAAATTCGAAACTAAAATTGTAGATCGGAAACTTATATGATGGAAAATAGACCCGGGGGGCATAGGTTTCACTAGAGGCTTCTCTCAAGATAGAAATTATTACAGTGGGTGAACAAATTACTACCGAGCAATTGATAGAAAAGCGCAAAGTTATGACGATATCTAAGGCAATGATCATGAATATAGGCATCACGTCTGTGTCAAGTAGACCGAAATGATTCTGCATCTATTACTATTACTCCACACATCGACCGCTATCCAGCATGCATCTAGAGTACTAAGTTCATAAGAACAGAGTAATGCCTTAAGAAAGATGACATGATGTAGAGGAATTAACTCAAGCATTATGATGAAAACCCCATCTTTTTATCCTCGATGGCAACATAACTATACGTGTGGTTTCCCCTTCTATCACTAGGATCGAGCACTGCAAGATTGAACCCAAAGCTAAGCACTTCTCCCATTGCAAGAAAAACCAATCTAGTTGGCCAAACCAAATCGATAGTTCGAAGAGACTTGCAAAGATATCAAATCATGCATAAAAGAATTCAGAGGAGATTCAAATCATATTCATAGATAAGTTGATCATAAATCCACAATTCATCGGATCTCGGCAGACACACCGCAAAAGAGTATTACATCAAATAGATCTCCAAGAACATCGAGGAGAACTTTGTAGGTCACCGAGGGGCCCACAAGGTCGGGGCGCGCCCTCCACCCTTGTGGCCGCCTTGTGGCTCTTCTGACTTGCACTCCAAGTCTCCTGGGTGTCTTCTGGTCCAAGAAAAATCATCGCGAAAGTTTTATTCCGTTTGGTATTCCTTTTCTGCGAAACTCTAAAATAAGGAAAAAAACAAAAACTGACACTAGGCTCTAGGTTAATATGTTAGTCCCAAAAATCATATAAAATAGCATATTAATGCATATAAAACATCTAATACATATAACATAATAGCATGGAACAATAAAAAATTATAGATACATTGGAGACGTATCAGGAACCCGCTCGTAGATGTTGAGGTTGCGGATGTCGGCGGCATCGGGAGGGTTGGCATCGGTAAATGGGTTGGAGGGGTTGGAGCTGGATGATGTGACGGAAGACATGGCGGCTAGCGCTAGGGTTAGGGTTAGCGGCGGCGGCGGCTTGTGGTGGGGGATGAGGCGTGGCGGCAGCTAGGAGATGCGGTGGCGTCGAGGTGGGTGGTGGTGGCGGCGCTAGGGAATGGGAGGCGGCGGCTGCAGGTGTACGCGGTGGCCGAGGAGAGTGCAGCGGCAACGGGAGGTAGAGCAGCGACAGGGGAGGGAGGGTGTAGCGGCGGCGGTGGCTTGGGCAGCGACGGCGCAGGGAGGATGGCGCGGTAGCGGCGGAGGGAGCGGAAGCTAGGGTTGAAACCCGTAAACTGATACTGTAATGCCCCGGACACACCCGCCGGTGGTCGTTACTCCTGGCGGGATCTAGACTGGCCCCACAGATCAATACTAGTCTTTTCTGCGCACTTTGTCCTCACTCGTGCGCACCCGAGAGCAACTTCCCGGTCGGTCACCCATCCTGAAACTACTCCATGCTTAGCTTTGGATTTATGTCTGAATGGGCTTCCGGAAAATAAGGAATTCCTTATTGATATGAGTAGTCTATCATCCCTAATAAGCCAGGCTATCGCATACACCCCCACTCAGAGGAACCGACGTCCTCGTCGGGTCACAGGAACGTTTCCTCTTGGCACATACGTCTGTGCATCCAGTCCGGTACATGTGCCATGTCTTGTACCATGACGGGTCACAAACGTCATGAACAACATGACCGCGCACCTGTCCGCAAATATCCATGTAACCGCGAGGGTCGGCTCTGATACCAACTTGTAACGCTCCGGACACACCCACCGGTGGTCGTTACTTCTGACGGGATCTAGACTGGCCCCACAGATCAATACTAGTATTTTCTATGCACTTTGTCCTCATTCGTGCGCACCCGGGAGCAACTTCCCGGTCGGTCACCCATCCTAAAACTACTACAAGCTGAGCACGCTTAACTTTGGAGTTCTATCCGAATGAGCTCCCGGAAAAAAAGGAATTATTTATTGATATGAGTAGTCCATCATTCCTAATAAACCAGGCTATCACAGATACCATGTATGATGATGGAATTGCACAATGTATTGCTCAGGTGCAATCACACGTATATTTGATGTACAACGATGGACCACGACCTCGACTATACAAGGAAACTAGAAGGTGGGCCCAATACACAGTATACACATAACACATATATTTGTAACATCCCAAATTTTCAATTTGGAATGTTATACATAGATCATTCTTGCATATCATATTTTATTGCATTTCGTCTCGCGATCCTCGAAATCCTAAGCAACTCAAGGACCCTCGAAGAGAGTTGGGGATTTCCCCGGTTTTCAAATTTGATTTTTATCAAATTTTGAAACGAGGATTTTGGTTTTAATTATTTTTCTCTCTGAAAATATTTCATATTAAAATATATGAGAGGAGATAATATGACTTCTCCAAAATAAATGAAATATTGGAGGAAAAATATTAAAATCAATATTTGTTTTATTTTGGATTTTATTTGCAATTTTGGTTGCATTAGAAAAATTGCACGTTTTCAAAATTGCATTTTAGGGCCAAGAAAATGTTCATCTCGTTCTAAATATTTTATTTAGACGGAGAAAGTTTGTTTTGGCATTTTTAGAATTTTTATTTTATTTTCTAGGATTTTTTTCGGCGGAATTAATTTAAAAAAACGCTAGGGCTAACTGGGCCGAAGCCCAGCCGCCGGCCCACCTCCCCGCGCCGCCGTCTCCTAGCGGGAGACCGCCGCCGCCGCCTGAACCGGAGTCCGGCTCGGACTCTGCTTCCCCGCGCCGTGCCCCCTCCTCCAAGCCGAGCCCCCCTCCTTAAAAGTCGTCGCCCCGCCGCCCCTTGGAGCCCCCACCACCCCGCCGCCGCGAGCCGCCGACCCCGCCGCTGCAAGCCGCCGTCGCCCGCTGCCGCGCCGCCCCGACGCCCTTTGCCCGCTGCCGCGCCGCCCCTCACCGGAGCCACCGCCGCCGACCTTTGCCCGCGCCGCTGCCGCCACACGCTGCCCCGCCGCTCGCCGGAGCCACCGCCGTGCCGAACCTCGCCGGAGGTATAGCGCCGTTCGTTTTTTTAGAAAACCGGTTCGGTTTTTGTTAGAAAACCCTAGCTTGTTTTTTTCAGTTCGCCGCTTTTTCCCGGTTTTTCTTTTTAGCGGACGTTCGTCTGGATGTTCGTTTTAACGAACGGTTTTTGCTCGTTAGTTACAGATAACGAACGCTCGTTGTTAGCCTGATTGTCAGTTTTCTTTTATCGGATTATTCCACGATTATTTCTGATCGCGATTTCTGATCTGAATTTCGTTCTAGTTTATCTTTTCGCTCGTTAGTCGGAATCAGGCGATTCAAGCGCCTAGATCTTCGTCTCGAGACCCTCTTTCCGTTTAACCAACTTGCACAAGTTTTTGCTACTATAAAATTTGACCTAGGTCCAGATTAGTAAACGGATCTTGTTTCTTTCGCCGTTTGAGTTTCGTTGCTCCGTTCGATTTGATTCTTTTTGCAAACCGGAGTTCTTAAGTTGAACTTTCTGGTTAGATCTTCTTATTTGAGATTTACCCATGTTTCTTAGCTTGATTGCTTATGTAAGCTATTGTTTGTTTGCGATAGAATTCCCGGAGTGCGAAGCGTGTTATTTGGAGTCTCTAGGTTACGCGGATCGTCAGCAAGGCAAATAACACTTTGATCATACCCCTTTATCACCCAGTTTTTATGCATTAGTACCAATCCTCAAATATTGCATGGTTAGGATGTCATTAACATGTGGGTTGGGAACTAGTTGATGAGGTAGAACATATTACCCTGTTACATTCAAACCCTTGGGAGTTACTTCTACCCATTGCTTATATTGCTATGCTATGCTCGTAGACGAGGTTTGGTGAGTGAAATCCATGACAAATGTGAGATTGATAATTAATGGTTCAACTTAAGGTGGCAACTTAAATACACATCTGGGTGGATTGAGGCACCTGGAGTACCCAGTGTTGCCTGTATTTTTGGAAATCCCAGAGTACCTGTGTGATCTTCCTATGGACCGCCACCCAGACTCAAAGGGAACTGAGATGATTCATGCTAGAAACTTCCGTATGCAGCCACAAACTATTATGGGCTCTAGCATAGTTGAGTAAGTTACGTGAAGTTCTTAAAGAGATGGATCAGCAGGTAGTGCGATTGTAGGTTTGGTATGGTCTGCCCGGAGTAGAGAGTTAATGTTTCTGAAAAACTGTGTCTCGGTCATCCATTTCTCAAACATCCTGTAATGCGAGAAAACCAACGGAGATCGGGTCTTGTGGGGAAAAGTGCGCGAACCTCTACAGAGTGTATAAACTAATCATGGTTAGTCGTGTCCCCGGTTATGGACAATCTTGAGTATCTAGTACTTGGAGTATCTTAAGTATCTCATCACTCTAAATTAATATTGTTAGGTTGATAATCTTATATTTACTAATTGAAGCATCAACCGAGGCTCCACGTTAATCCTCAATAACGAAGAACTTTGTCCATCCGATCTCCATACTAAGAATTTGTAGCCGTAGATGTGATAAATCACAGAGTCCTCACCAATTGTCCCACCTGCACTTGCTTTTTACACACAAAAAAACTGTTTCACGTGATGGTTTGGTTAAAAGAAAAAAACTTATAGCTGTATATGGGATAAATCACATAGTCCTCACCAATTGTCCCATGTGCACTTCCTTTTCAGAAAAAAAATGGTTTCACGTGATGGTTTGGTCAAAAGACAAAATGATAGCTGTATATGGGATAAATCACAGAGTCCTCACCAATTGTTCCACGTGCCCTTCCTTTTAAGAAAAAAATCTGTTTCACGTGATGGTTTGGTGAAAAGAAAAACTATTCCACCTCCCCCGATCCTTCCCTGTCGAGGAACCAAGGCGTCCTCCACCATCCGCTAGGCCTGCTTCTCCTCCCCCACGATCCGATGTTCCTGCTCCTGTCCCTCCTCAAGTCTTCACATGTATCATCTAAAACCAATCCAAGCAGCCTCTCAGGATCGCGTTCCTATGCAACCTTCGAATCCACCCTGCCGCAGACATGATGCAATCAATATTTCATGAGGAGGCTTTTCCAATCTCAGCGCGCATGCCCCGAGCAACTAACGATGTTCGATGTGGTGGAGAAGGCGGTGCAAAGGCAGTTTGTTTCAGATCTGGGAGCCTTCATTGTTGGTGAAGCTGGAAATAATCAACCGCTGCAAGTATGCAAGGAAAAAGGATGGAGTAGGTTTTCAATTTTCAATTTTTTATGTTGTCCATCATGCAATTTGAGACTTGGTCTCCAATCAGCAAGTACATCCTATTTGTTTTGTGGGATTTTGGTGAAGTGTGTCATTTGGTTTTAGGCCTGTTCGCGATAGGTATTTGTAAGATTGGGAAGATCTGTAATTTATGTGCCATCCGATTAAGAGATTCAGTACACCAAATATTGGGACGTACTTGCGCACAAAGTCGATCACCTCCTCTAATTCTGTTGGGAAGTGGATAGGTCGTTTTAGCATTGCATGATTTGTCCAGTCTACTATTGTTTCATATAAATAAAAACTCCATGTTTGTTTTCATGAATCTGTTCTTTCAATTATGCTCAACCTATTGTCCAATAGGATTTGCTTATCTTAGAAGCACAAACTACACTCTGCTTTGAAGTTCTGATGCAAGTTTTTGATAGTGCTATTTGCAGAATGGAACGTGTATGCATAAAAGAGGCCAAGAGGTCAAGAAGGTATCGCCGTTAAAGTATTTGTTGGAAGTAACACCAAAATAATTATGCTCAAGTAAACCTCTTGGTAAAGACTAGCAGCAAAGCTGTTCACCTCCTCGACACTCCTCAAATTCATTGTCGGACACTCCTACGCCCATCAGCAGGAAAAAGTAGCTATACACTTATAATACTCTGTTTGAGATAAATTTTACTCATATATTTTGTTACCCGTCCCTGATTGTTCATGTTATGCCCACAACTTTAAATCTATAGTTCTCCCATTAATTCTATACTTCAGCAGCAAATGGCACCAATGCATGTTGCGGGCAATTAGGAACAAGTGGTATGGCTAATACTTAATCAGTTGTTTAATTATTTGTTTCACCTTTTCCAGGTTTCGTATAGGAAAATAGACTAATGTTTTCTCTTATTTCTTGCAGTTGCTTAATTACGTATCCAGTTTCCAGTCCATGAACTTCTTTGAAATAAGTTGCCAGTCTATGTAGATTAGTATTTGATGAGTTACTAAGAAATTTTTAGGTATTTCTATATGTTCAGTTATACTCTCATATGCGATATAGACCTGAATTGACCGAAAACTCAGATAGCTTTTTTTCTTATAAATGTGAGTATTATAAAGAAACAGTCACCAGCTAGCTGATTCAAAGAACATTATAGATTTAGATAATTTAACTGACATGGAATTCAGTCAAATATAGTGTCGCTGTCTAATATCATTTGTTCTATAATATCTATAATGTTTGAGGCATCTAGAGTTCGTGGTTCATTTTTCTTGCTCTTCTAGAATAGATTTACTCTCAAAGGATGGTTCTCACGCCCCGACCCTCCTAGCGACATAAAGTTGTCGTCTCCAGCCCATCACTCAATGGAACTTTGATGGGCAACCCTCGGCTTTGTAAAGAGCACATCTTTTCACCAACCATTTATACATAGAAATGCTGGACAATCACAAGATTTGCATCGTGTGTATGAGCATATCTGTTTCACGTGAATCCACCTCTTTATTCTCTATACATTCATTCACATATTAGATGACAAATCGTTTAGATTATCACAGTGTATATAGGTGTGCATATCAAGTTTCTGCAGAAAAACTTCTCTCTGGTAAGAAAGTTTCTATAGCTTTTAGTCCATGTTTAGTTAAATCATCAGAATATCTGCTGAATATATATGTTCATTCGTGCAGTATACCCTATTTTTTTTTCTTATACAGAAACAAATTACTTCCATATATTTTGATGCTTCCCATACTGAACACAATTCCTGACCCTTGAACGACAGTTTTTATTCCTTATCTCCATCTCACAGATCTACCTTCTATCTACATATCTATCTGTTCCTTCTACTTCTAAGACAGATATAATATTTGTAGTTCAAATGGTGAAATCTACATAAGTTTTATGATTATGTTCTGTTAAATTATGTGCCCTTTGCTAGAAAGAGCGAGAGCTCAAGACTACTGTGGAGCAGATTGTACATGTAAGCCGATAGGTAATGATGTAAATTCAGTTGGCCACCAATAGATTATTCCTCACTGACATATACGTGTCATTTAATCTTAACTAACTATAAGCTACTATTTTCTGTAGATTGGAGTGCCTGATCGAACCCAAAAAAGGAGTTCGCAATTATGCAGTAACTTTCTAACTGATATCTCCTATCGGCTGTTTCTTTTGATTTTTTAATTTTCGTGCATCCGTTTTAGGTGGAAACTTATTGGCATGGCGGGTCAACGGACACAACAACGACACTACCATATGACAAACAAGAATGCATCGGTGTTGAGAATGGTCATAATCCTCATGTTGGGAAGCCAACATGGAGACTGCTACACATGTTCCTCCATTCCTCGGGAGCAATAAAGAAAATATGGCAGACATGACTTCTACTATATCACCCAGACTTAGTGTACACACATGAATATAGTTATAGATCACAATCACCTATTGTGCATGTCCCAATGTTTTGTAGGGCCCGATTAGCGTTTCATGTTTGTTAGTCACTCTAAAATGTTGGACTTAGATCTGTAAAAAAACATGTTTGACTTAGGTGAAGCTTCATTGAACCTATCATTCTCTTTGACATTTAATTCACATCACACTTTAAGTTCTGATCCAGGATTCATCTCAGTTGAATACAATGGTAAAGCTCATATGTCTCGAGTACCCCATGTCTAAATTCATGTAGAATAATTCACAATGTTACGGCCTGACACAAACCGGATAACTTGGAAATAAGAGAAAAACATGGTTGTCATATCATATGTTGTGTTCCTATAGATCTCAACATACAAGAATTATTATTAGCTTACAATAGTTTATAGGACACAATTTAGGATAGGTTATGAAAGAAGGAGGTATGCAATATATCGTTCCAATATTTAATTCCTAAGGTAACAATGATTATGATTCAAAGGTATAGCTTATAAGTGAATCCAATTTACATATATTCATTTGGCATTCATGCTTTATTGTTTTAAGTTGGCTTATTGATCATGTTGATAATAGAAATTAAGTTCTTAAAAATAAATTTAAGAATGTAGAAGCAAATTTGGTTGAGCGGGTTTGGATGAAAGTACTATATTGCAAATAACATTAGTGACAACCAGTATATTATGAATTCAGAGAAAATACTAGCCCGTGCTACTACACGGGTTGATGACTAGTTACCTTAATTGGGATTGAGTTGGAGGAACCTTCTCAATGATGTTTCAACTACCATCATAGTTAAATAAAATCTATTCCTTTGTTGTAGGAAAAAATTGGCTTTTCGCAAAAACTATAACCATAGAGCTTTCCACCAGCCAAATATGCATGTAGTGATAGCATTATTCTGTTCTTGCTTTACTGTGTTATTTTGCCAGCATATTCCATGTGCTGGCCCGTTTCGGGCTGCAACGTATTATGTTGCAGACTTTTTAGACAAGGAGTAAGGTTCGTTAGGTCGTTGCCGTGCAGCTCAGCTATGTCGTTGGAGTTGATGGACTCACTTTATCTTCCAAGCCTTCCGTTGTTATTGTATTAGATGGCCTTAAGCCATATTTATTGTAATAAGTTCTCTTTGGAGACATTCGATGTAATAAGTGCGTGATTGCTACTCTGTTATAAATCCTCGAGTATTGTGTGTGTCAGCATTACCGATTCAGGGATGACACTGAAGCACAGAGACTTGACCGTTTGAGGTCGGGTCGCTACAAGATGGTATCAGAGCACACGCTAAGTGTTGGACACGACCACTAAGCTAAAAGTCATAGATCACTATTCTCTTCTCATTTCTGACTCCTCTCCATTTTCTACTCTTTAGGATGGTGGATGCAAGAAACAAGTTTGCACAACCGGATGAAGAAGCACCTTTTGGACGACACTTAAAGGAAGTCACTAGGTACCTGAACATAGGAATACCAAGCTTCACCGGGACCTACAACGCCAATTTACCAGAAGAGGAGCGATGGATAATTCAAGTTCAAGTTCCAGGAAGGACCTTCACGCCAGTCACTAAACCCATAGAGTTTTCCTTCGATGCACCAACCTGGAGTTTAGGAAAGAGTATGGCAGCTCACATCACCATGGGACGCATTGGAAAAGTTTATCACAAGGAGCTTAAAGACACTGTCTACCAGATCTGTGGGCACCGAGATGAGCAATGGGAGATGATCAACATCAGGAAAGATAGATCAATTGCAGCTTTCATCCAGGAACTAAACCAGCACATTCGACGCCAGGAGAACCAGATGTGTGCAGGCATGATAGATCTGAAGAAGGTAATGACTAGGATTGCGGAACTGGAGGAAGAACTCAAGTCTACACGTGAAGATTATGAGGAGGAAATCGTCATACTAGTGGAAAAGAATGACGACCTGATTAAGAAGACCGGAATATTCATGGGAGACCCCACACCAGTAGAAGAAGACGAAGAATCCAAGGAGATTTGCCCGGAAGACTACATCATCATCGACAACACCGACTCCGATCTTAGCGATGATGACTATGAAGACGAAGCTGGAGCAGATATCATGGAGTCTGCAAGTGAGGAATATTTTTAGTAGACCACCACATCAGTAATAGTATTCCACCATGTAAATAGAGTAGTCCGAGCACTTTTGCGATAGTTAGACCGATTGTATGACTTGATTGATTGATTGAGTGAAATGTTTGTGTTTGTCTCATGTGCATATGGGTAGTGCTTTCTCATTAGACCTCATTCTATTCTAATCTCTCCCCTCTAAACCCATCAGATGCCTCCGCGACGTGACCCCGGATTTGCTTTCCCACCGGAGCTCACTCAGTTGATCCAGCAGCAGAATACCTTGATGCAGTTGTTAGTTCAGAACCAAGGCAACAACAACAACAACAACAACAACAACAATCCGCCACCACCAGTTGTTAACTTAGCCCGTTTTCTAAGGTTGCAGCCGCCGGTGTTTAGTAGTAGCACCGAGCCTATAGTAGCAAATGAATGGCTCCGCAGGATTGGAAGGGAGTTAACCATTGCAGGATGCACTGATGCTGAGAAGGTGCGTTTTGCCGCACATCAGTTGGATGGACCAGCAACATCATGGTGGGAGAATTACATTGTCACCTACCCCATAGCCACGGTGACATGGGACCAATTTCAGCAAGCCTTCCGTACAGCCCATGTCTCAACTGGAGCCATGAATTTGAAGAAGCGTGAGTTTCGCAACTTACGCCAGGGGAACCGTACTGTGGCTCAGTACGCGGATGAGTTTAGCAAGTTATCTTGATATGCACCTGATGATGTGGCCACAGATGCCGCAAAGCAGGAGAAGTTTATGGAAGGGTTGAATGATGAGAGTAATAAAATTTCTATGCTTGTAGATTATGAAAATAATGCTTTATGTGATAGTTATATTGTTGAATTCATTCATGATGCTACTGAAAATTATTATGAGGGAGGAACATATGCTTGTAGGAATTGCAATAATATCAAGTTCCCTTTCTATGCGCTTAAAATCTCGAAGTCATGCTTGTTTTGCTTTCCTACGCTAGTTGATTATTGTTTCCATAAATTGTTTGCTCACAAAATCCCTATGCATAGGAAGTGGGTTAGACTTAAATGTATTAGCAATATTCTTCATGATGCTCTTTTTATGTTTTAATTCTTATCCTTCATGTGAGCATCATTGAATCATCATGCCTAGCCAGGGGCGTTAAACGATAGCGCTTGTTGGGAGGCAACCCAACTTTATTCTTGTTCTTTACTTTTTTCTCTTGTTTAGTAATAAATAATTCATCTAGACTATGTTTAGATGTAGTTTTATGCTTTTAGTTAGTGTTTGTGCCAAGTAGAACCTTTGGAAAGACTTGGGGAAAGTCTTGTTGATCATGCTGTAAAAAACAGAAACTTTAGGGATAACGAGAATTGCTGCCATTTTTATTTGGAGAGTCCTATTTAGTTAATTCTTTTTGCAGATGATTAATAGATAAATTCCTCAGGTCCAGCAATTTATTTGAGAATTTTATGAGTTTCATAGTATACGTTTGATCCAGATTACTACAGACTGTTTTGTTTTTGACAGATTCTGTTTTTCGTGTGTTGTTTACTTATTTTGATGAATCTATGGCTAGTAAAAGAGTTTATAAACTATAGAAAAGTTGGAATAAAGTAGGTTTAACACCAATATAAATAAATAATGAGTTCATTACAGTATCTTGAAGTAGTGTTTTGTTTTCTTTCGCTAACGGAGCTTACGAGTTTTCTGTTAAGTTTTGTGTTGTGAAGTTTTCAAGTTTTGGGTAAGGATTCGATGGACTATGGAATAAGGAGTGGCGAGAGCCTAAGCTTGGGGATTCTCAAGGCACCCCAAGGTAATATTAAAGGACAACCAAGAGCCTAAGCTTGGGGATGCCCCGGAAGGCATCCCCTCTTTCGTCTTCGTTCATCGGTAACTTTACTTGGAGCTATATTTTTATTCGCCACATGATATGTGTTTTGCTTGGAGCGTCATTTTATTTTATTTTGTTTTGCTTGCTGTTTAAATAAAGTATCAAGGTCTGAAATTATTAAATATGAGAGTCTTCACATAGTTGCATATTTGTTCGACTACTCATTGATCTTCACTTATATCTTTCGGAGTAGTTTGTCATTTGCTCTAGTGCTTCACTTATATTATTTTGAGAGTCTTAAATAGCATGGTAATTTGCTTAAATAATCTTAATATGCTAGGTATCCAAGAATAGTAAAAACTTTCATATAGAGTATTGAATACTAAGAGAAGTTTGATGCTTGATGATTGTTTTGAGATATGGAGGTAATAATATCAAAGTCATGCTAGTTGAGTAGTTGTGAATTTGAGGAATACTTGTGTTGAAGTTTGCAAGTCCGGTAGCATGCACGTATGGTAAACGTTATGTAACAAATTTGAAACATGAGGTGTTATTTGATTGTCTTCCTTATGAGTGGCGGTCGGGGACGAGCGATGGTCTTTTCCTACCAATCTATCCCCCTAGGAGCATGCGCGTAGTGCCGAGGTTTTTGATGACTTGTAGATTTTTGCAATAAGTATGTGAGTTCTTTATGACTAATGTTGAGTCCATGGATTATACGCACTCTCACCCTTCCATCCTTGCTAGCCTCTTCGGTACCGTGCATTGCCCTTTCTCACATTGAGAGTTGGTGCAAACTTCGCCGGTGCATCCAAACCCCGTGATATGATATGCTCTTTCACACATAAACCTCCTTATATCTTCCTCAAAACAGCCACCATACCTACCTATTATGGCATTTTCATAGCCATTCCGAGATATATTGCCATGCAACTTTCTATCATTCCGTTCATCATGACACATTCATCATTGTCATATTGCTTAGCATGATCATGTAGTTAACATAGTATTTGTGGCAAAGCCACCATTCATAATTCTTTCATACGTGTCACTCTTGGTTCATTGCATATCCTGGTACACCACCGGAGGCATTCATATAGAGTCATCTTTGTTCTAGTATCGAGTTGTAATCATTGAGTTGTAAATAAATAGAAGTGCGATGATCATCATTATTAGAGCATTGTCCCAAGTGAGGAATAAAAAAAGAAAGGCCATAAAAAAGAGAAGGCCCAAAAAAAGAGAAAGGCCAGAAAAAAGGAAAGGCCCAAAAAAATTGAGAGAAAAATAGAGAAGGGACAATGTTACTATCCTTTACCACACTTGTGCTTCAAAGTAGCACCATGATCTTCATAGTAGAGAGTCTCTCATGTTATCACTTTCATATACTAGTGGGAATTTTTCATTATAGAACTTGGCTTGTATATTCCAACAATGGGCCTCCTCAAGTGCCCTAGGTCTTCGTGAGCAAGCAAGTTGGATGCACACCCACTAGTTTCTTTTGTTGAGCTTTCATACATTTATAGCTCTAGTGCATCCGTTGCATAGCAATCCCTACTCCTTGCATTAACATCAATCGGTGGGCATCTCCATAGCCCATTGATTAGCCTCGTTGATGTGAGACTTTCTCCTTTTTTGTCTTCTCCACATAACCCCTCATTATTCTATTCCACCCATAGTGCTATGTCCATGGCTCGCGCTCATGTATTGCGTGAAAGTTTATAGGTTTGAGATTACTAAAGTATGAAACAATTGCTTGGCTTGTCATCGGGGTTGTGCATGATGAGATCATTCTTGTGTGACGAAAATGGAGCATGACTAAACTATATGATTTTGTAGGGATGAACTTTCTTTCGCCATGTTATTTTGAGAAGACATAATTGCTTAGTTAGTATGCTTGAAGTATTATCATTTTTATGCCAATATGAACTTTTGTCTTGAATTTTTCGGATCTGAATATTCATACCACAATTAAGAAGAATTACATTGAAATTATGCCAAGTAGCACTCCGCATCAAAAAAATCTGTTTTTATCATTTACCTACTCGAGGACGATCAGGAATTAAGCTTGGGGATGCTAATACGTCTCCAACATATCTATAATTTTTGATTGCTCCGTGCTATATTATCTACTGTTTTGAATGTTTATGGGCTTTATTATACACTTTTATATCATTTTTGGGACTAACCTATTAACCCAGAGCCGAGTGTCAGTTTCTGTTTTTACCTTGTTTTAGGGTTTCGAAGAAAAGGAAAATCAAACGGAGTCCAAATGACCTGAAACTTCACGAAACCTATTTTTGTATCAGAAGAAGCCCAGAAGACTTGGAGTCTACGTAAGGGAAGTTTCAAGGAGGCCACGAGGTAGGGGGCGCACCCACCCCCCTGGGTGCGCCCTCCACCCTCGTGGGCCCCTCGTGGCCCCCTGACGTACTTCTTCCTCCTATATATCTTCATATACCCTAAAAACATCCGTGGAGACGATAGATTGGGAGTTCCGCTGCCAGAAGCCTTCGTAGCCACCGAAAACCAATCTAGACCCGTTCCGGCACCCTGCCGGAGGGGGCAATCCTTCTCCGGTGGCCATCTTCATCATCCCGGTGCTCTCCATGATGAGGAGGGAGTAGTTCTCCCTCGGGGCTGAGGGTATGTACCAGTAGCTATGTGTTTGATCTCTCTCTCTCTCTCGTGTTCTTGAGGTGATACGATCTTGATGTATCGTGAGCTTTGCTATTATAGTTGGATCCTATGATGTTTCTCCCCCTCTACTCTCTTGTAATGAATTGAGTTTTCCCTTTGAAGTAATCTTATCGGATTGAGTCTTTAAAGATTTGAGAACACTTGATGTATGTCTTGCCGTGCGTATCTGTGGTGACAATGGGATATCACGTGATTCACTTGATGTATGTTTTGGTGATCAACTTGCGGATTCCACCCATGAAACTATGCATAGGGGTTGGCACACGTTTTCGTCGTGATTCTCCGGTAGGAACTTTGGGGCACTCTTTGAGGTCCTTTGTGTTGGTTGAATAGATGAATCTGAGATTGTGTGATGCATATCGTATAATCATACCCACGGATACTTGAGGTGACATTGGAGTATCTAGGTGACATTAGGGTTTTGGTTGATTTGTGTCTTAAGGTGTTATTCTAGTACAAACTCTAGGGTTGTTTGTGACACTTATAGGAATAGCCCAATGGATTGATTGGAAAGAATAACTTTGAGGTGGTTTCGTACCCTACCATAATCTCTTCGTTCGTTCTCCGCTATTAGTGACTTTGGAGTGACTCTTTGTTGCTTGTTGAGGGATAGTTATGTGATCCAATTATGTTATTATTGTTGAGAGGACTTGCACTAGTTAAAGTATGAACCCTGGGCCTTGTTTCCTAGCATTGCAATACCGTTTACGCTCACTTTTATCATTAGTTACCTTGCTGTTTTTATATTTTCATATTACAAATACTATTATCTACTATCCATATACCACTTGTATCACCATCTCTTCGCCGAACTAGTGCACCTATACAATTTACCATTGTATTGGGTGTGTTGGGGACACAAGAGACTCGTTGTTATTTGGTTGCAGGGTTGCTTAAGAGAGACCATCTTCATCCTACGCCTCCTACGGATTGATAAACCTTAGGTCATCCACTTGAGGGAAATTTGTTACTGTCCTACAAACCTCTGCACTTGGAGGCCCAACAACGTCTACAAGAAGAAGGTTGTGTAGTAGACATCAAATATTTGGATAAGTTTGTTGTGGTGTTCATTGATGATATAATGGTATATTCGAAGAACGAAGAGGAGCACGAAGAGCATTTGCATTTAGTTCTCGAGAAACTCAGGAAACATCAGTTGTATGCCAAGTTCAGCAAATGCGAGTTTTGGCTGAAGGAAGTCGGATTCCTTGGACATGTTATATCAGGAGAAGGTATAGCAGTAGATCCCACCAAGGTTCAGTCAGTCACTGAATGGTTAGCACCCACTTCAGTTAGCGAGATCCGCAGTTTTCTTGGACTCGCAGGATACTATCGGAGATTCATTGAGAATTTTTCAAAGACTACAAAGCCCATGATAGAATTATTGAAGAAGGATACCAAGTTTAAATGGACGGAAGATTGTGAGGCAAGTTTCCAGGAGCTGAAGAAACGTTTGACTATAGCCCCAGTGCTGACACTGCCAGATATACGTAAGGATTTTCAAGTGTATTGTGACGCCTCTCGCTTAGGACTTGGAAGTGTGCTTATGCAGGACGGAAGAGTTGTTTCGTATGCCTCATGACAACTTAAACCACACGAGTTGAATTATGCCACGCATGATTTGGAGCTAGCAGTCATAGTGCATGCGTTGAAGACTTGGAGACATTACCTTATTGGAAACCATTGTGATGTGTACACGGATCATAAGAGTCTGAAGTACATTTTCACCCAGAAGGAGCTGAACCTTAGGCAGAGAAGATGGTTGGAGCTTATAAAGTATTATGACATGAAGCTTCATTATCATCCAGGAAAGGCCAATGTCGTAGCAGACGCTTTGAGCCGGAAGAGCTATGCTAATACCCTAATAAGCACGGGATTGCTGAAAGAGTTAGCAGAGGATCTCAGGGAACTCCGAATGGAGATTGTTCCTAGAGGTTTTGTTGCAACAATGGAGGTACAGTCTACATTCTTGGGAAAGATTCGAGAAGCTCAGAAGGATGACAAAGAGATTGCCGAGATAAAGGAGAAAATGAGCGAAAGAAAGGCCAAAGGTTTTCGTGAGGATGAGCACGACACCTTATGGTTAGGACCGTGTTTATGGGCCCAATAACGCAGAGATCAAGAAGTTAATACTTCAGGAGGCACATGACTCACCATACTTGATACACCCCGGAAACACCAAGATGTATTTGGATTTAAAGGAACGTTTCTGGTAGACAGGGATGAAGAAGGATATCGCCGAGTATGTGGCCATATGTGATGTATGTCAGAGAGTGAAGGCAGAGCATCAAAAGCCAGCAGGATTGTTACAGCCTATGCCGATACCTGAATGGAAGTGGGATAAACTTGGCATGGATTTTATCACCAGATTGCCCAGGACCAAATCAGGATATGATTCTATATGGATAGTAGTTGACCGTTTGACCAAAGTGGCACACTTTATCCTAGTGAAAACAACTTATACCAGTGCAAAGTTGGCCAAGATATATATGACCAGGATCGTATGTCTGCATGGAGTTCCGAGGACCATCGTATCAGATAGAGGAACACAGTTTACTTCAAAGTTTTGGCATCAGCTGCACCAGACTTTGGGAACGAGATTGGAGTTTAGTACGGCATTTCACCCGCAGACGGATGGACAGACCGAGAGAGTCAATCAGATTCTGGAGGACATGTTGAGAGCCTGTGCGCGAGATTATGGATCTAGTTGGGATGACAATCTGCCTTACGTAGAGTTCTCGTACAACAATACTTATCAAGCTAGTTTGAAGATGGCACCGTTCGAAGCCCTGTATGGACGAAGGTGCAGAACACCGTTGATGTGGGATGAAGTCGGAGACCAACAGTTGTTTGGACCAGACTTGATCAAAGAGTCTGGGAAGAAGGTCAAATTGATCCGGGATAGACTGAAGATAGCTCAATCCAGACAGAAGAGTTATGCAGATTCGAAACACAAGGAGGTAACCTATGAAATTGGAGATAGAGCATACCTGCGAGTATCACCTTTGCGAGGAGTAAAACGTTTTGGAGTCAAGGGAAAGTTAGCCCCGAGATTTGTAGGACCATATCGTGTTTTGGAATGGATGGGAGAAGTTGCCTACAAGTTGGAGTTACCTGAAGGACTGTCAGGAGTTCATGATGTGTTGCACGTTTCCCAGTTGAAGAAGTGCCATGCTGAGATGGCCGACATACCGTTAAGAGATACCTTACCCTTGGAGGCGATTCAGTTGGACAATGACTTGACTTATGAGGAGAAGCCAGTCAAGATTTTGGAGTTTTGTAGTCGAGTCACCCGCAGCAAGGTCGTCAAGTTTTGCAAAGTTCAGTTGAGCGAGCATACCGATGACGAAGCCACGTGGGAACGAGAGGATGATCTTCTCAAAGACCACCCACACCTATTTTCTAGCCAACCCGAATCTCGAGGGCGAGATTCATCTTAAGGGGGGTAGGTTTGTAACATCCCAAATTTTCAATTTGGAATGTTATACATAGATCATTCTTGCATATCATATTTTATTGCATTTCGTCTCGCGATCCTCGAAATCCTAAGCAACTCAAGGACCCTCGGAGAGAGTTGGGGATTTCCCCGGTTTTCAAATTTGATTTTTATCAAATTTTAAAACGAGGATTTTGGTTTTAATTATTTTTCTCTTCGAAAATATTTCATATTAAAATATATGAGAGGAGATAATATGACTTCTCCAAAATAAATGAAATATTGGAGGAAAAATATTAAAATCAATATTTGTTTTATTTTGGATTTTAATTACAATTTTGATTGCATTAGAAAAATTGCACGTTTTCAAAATTGCATTTTAGGGTCAAGAAAATGTTCGTCTCGTTCTAAATATTCTATTTAGACGGAGAAAATTTGTTTTGGCATTTTTAGAATTTTTATTTTATTTTCTAGGATTTTTTTGTTTCGGCGGAATTAATTTAAAAAAACGTCAGGGCTAACTCGGCCGAAGCCCAGCCGCCGGCCCACCTCCCCGTGCCGCCATCTCCTAGCGGGAGACCGTCGCCGCTGCCGCCCGAACCGGAGTCCGGCTCGGACTCCGCTTCCCCGCGTCGTGCCCCCTCCTCCAAGCCGAGCCCCCCCTCCTTAAAAGTCGCTGCCCCGCCGCCCCTTGGAGCCCCCACCACCCCGTCGCCGCGAGCCACCGACCCCGCCACTGCAAGCCGCCGCGCCGCCGTCGCCCGCTGCCGCGCCGCCCCGCCGCCCTTTGCCCGCTGCCGCGCCGCCCCTCATCGGAGCCGCCGCCGTCGCCCTTTGCCCGCGCCGCCGGTTCAGTTTTTTTAGAAAACCGGTTCGGTTTTCGTTTAAAAAACCCTAGCTTGTTTTTTTCGGTTCACCGATTTTTCCCGGTTTTTCTTTTTAGCGAACGTTCATCTGGATGTTCGTTTTAACGAACGGTTTTTGCTCATTAGTTACAGATAACGAACGCTCGTTTGTTAGCCCGTTCATCAGTTTTCTTTTATCGGATTATTCCGTGATTATTTCTGATCGCGATTTTTGATCCGATTTTCGTTCTAGTTTATCTTTTCGCTCATTAGTCGGAATCAGGTGATTCAAGCGCCTAGATCTTCGTCTTGAGACCCTCTTTTCATTTAACCAACTTGCACAAGTTTTTGCTACTGTAAAATTTGACCTAGGTCCAGATTAGTAAATGGATCTTGTTTCTTTCGCCGTTTGAGTTTCGTTGCTTCGTTCGATTTGATTCTTTTTGCAAACCGGAGTTCTTAAGTTGAACTTTCTGGTTAGATCTTATTTGAGATTTACCCGTGTTTCTTAGCTTGATTGCTTGTGTAAGCTATTGTTTGTTTGCGATAGAATTCTCGGAGTGCGAAGCGTGTTATTTGGAGTCTCTAGGTTACGCGGATCGTCAGCAAGGCAAATAACACTTTGATCATACCCCTTTATCACCCAGTTTTTATGCATTAGTGCCAATCCTCAAATATTGCATGGTTAGGATGTCATTAACATGTGGGTTGGGAAGTAGTTGATGAGGTAGAACATATTACCCTGTTACATTCAAACCCTTGGGAGTTACTTCTACGCGTTGCTTATATTGCTATGATATGCTCGTAGACGAGGTTTGGTGAGTGAAATCCATGACAAATGTGAGATTGATAATTAATGGTTCAGCTTAAGGTGGCAACTTAAATACACATCTGGGTGGATTGAGGCACCTGGAGTACCCAGTGTTGCCTGTATTTTTGGAAACCCCAGAGTACCTGTGTGATCTTCCTATGGACCGCCACCCAGGCTCAAAGGGAACTAAGATGATTCATGCTAGAAACTTCCGTGTGCAGCCACAAGCTATTATAGGCTCTAGCATAGTTGAGTAAGTTACGTGAAGTTCTTAAAGAGATGGATCAGCAGGTAGTGCGATTGTAGGTTTGGTATGGTCTGCCCGGAATAGAGAGTTAATATTTCTGAAAAACTGTGTCTCGGTCATCCATTTCTCAAACATCCTGTAATGCGAGAAAACCAACGGAGGAGATCGGGTCTTGTGGGGAAAAGTGCGCGAACCTCTGCAGAGTGTATAAACTAATCATGGTTAGTCGTGTCCCCGGTTATGGACAATCTTGAGTATCCGGTACTTGGAGTATCTTAAGTATCTCATCACTCTAAATTAATATTGTTGGGTTGATAATTACCTTAATTGGGATTGAGTTGGAGGAACATTCTCAATGATGTTTCAACTACCATGATAGTTAAAATAAAATCTATTCCTTTGTTGTAGGGAAAAATTGGCTTTTGACAAAAACTATAACCATAGAGCTTTCCACCAGCCAAATATGCATGTAGTGATACCATTATTTTGTTCTTGCTCTACTGTGTTATTTTGCCAGCATATTCTATGTGCTGACCCATTTCGGGCTGTAACGTATTATGTTGCAGACTTTTCAGACAAGGAGTAAGGTTCGTTAGGTCGTTGCCATGCAGCTCAGCTATGCCGTTGGAGTTGATGGACTCACTTTATCTTCCAAGCCTTCCGCTGTTATCGTATTAGATGGCCTTAAGCCATATTTATTGTAATAAGTTCTTTTTGGAGACATTCGATGTAATAAGTGTGTGATTGCTACTTTGTTATAAATCCTCGAGTACTGTGTGTGTCAGCATTACCGATTCAGGGATGACACTGAAGCACAGAGACTTGACCGTTTGAGGTCGGGTCGCTACAATATTCAATGTCGAGCAATGGAGATTGGCCGGAGCAAAGTGCCTAGAGCCCCTTTTGGGGATGTTTTGTCCGAAAATTAGCCTGTTGGGAGGGGAGAGCCAGTTGTAATTTCTTTTTCCTCACCTGATCACTTGATCACCATGTTTTCCGAATGCTTTCTGCTAAATCAATGAAGCCGGTGATAAGCCGGGTCCTTCAAAAAAATCACAACATTCTGGCAATTTTTTTTTACCATAGTTCAAGCTTTCGCCACTAAAATTCCTTGTATTTTTTGTTTGCTTCTCTCTCTCTCCCAACACTTCCCTTCTCTCTCCCTGTTTTAATTTCCCCCCACCAATCTCTTGTTTTTTCCACTTTTTTCTTCTTCCGTAAACCATCTTAACTGCCCCACATCTTATTGGCTTACAAACAAAAATCATATTTTTGGTGAACCAATAAATATTTTCCAAATAAAATTCTATTTCTTCTTTTACACAGACACATTAATATGAACAACTAAATCGCATGCTAATCTACTACTCCTCTATATCAAAATGCGTATTATATTTTGATAAAGAGGTAGTATAATATTTTGCTTCTGTTGGAACGCTCGGGTAATTATCTAGTAGAAAAAAGGTAACATCGAGGTGGTGACATATCATAGTGTCCAGCCATGGAGAAAAACATCTTATCATTGCCAGGAGTCACCTAGATTAATTATCAATCCTTTTGGGAAGACCAAAAATCTATTGTTGCTTGTTTCGTAACCACGATTCGTAGTACATGATCCCTCGAGTATTTAGCT